>NC_141027.1:3795000-3805000 GCF_052040795.2 Danio rerio | reverse complement strand
TTGCGCGCGCGCGCACTCTAACACACACTCATAAGCACCAAGCACAAACACAGGCAAAGCTCTATCTCTCATTCGCGCACACACACACACACACACACACACACACACACACCCACCCACCCCTCTCATTCGCGCATGCGCATACATACTCACACACACACACACACTGCAACAAACAAGCTAAACACAGCATCGCGCTATTTCATTTACACACATACATACGCGTGCTCACTTGGGAGTCGGGAGCAATATTGCTAGACAGCCCGCTCCCGTCCTAAATTAAACCCGTTACCGACCGCTCCCGTGATTTATTCGGAAATTTATACCCGCGCTGTAGAAATCTGGTCGGGTCCCGCGGCGCCCGCGGGACAGCCACGGGAATGCAGACCTCTAGCGTAAGCAAGAAATTGGATTTGAACTGGCTTTACTTTGTTTGATTTGTTTTTAACAAACATTATTAAACATTTTTAAACCTGGTGTACACACAAAACGGGCAGTGAAAATGCAAACTAGCATAAGAAATTAATGATTATGGCTCATATGAGGATTTAAAGTGGTTCAGGTAAATCGATATTTAGGTTAAATGCGCACATTGTCCCATCAAGTTCTATAAACCACAACTTTTGTCGTATGCACATTTCCACTCGTTTTATTTATAAATGAGACCCTAAATCTTAAGTTTGAACACAAAATCGTCTTAATCCTGCAGAAATCTTAGTCTTTGTTTGTGTTAATCAAAAGGTCTGCTTGTTTTTGCTAGATGTGAAGAGCGCTAAAGCAGAAGAGGTGTCGCCGCAGCACGGGAAGAAAGATCGAGAAAACTCTGAAATGAACGACTATGAGGATGAAGGAGATCTGCTGGAGGAAGAGGAGGTGAGAAAACCACAAACACCAGCAGGAGAGTCATATGTGTGCTTTATGCTGCGTTTATGCTGCGTTCACACCAGACGCAGAACGCGCGAATAAATCACAATATTCGCGCATAAATTGCCAGGTGAACATTTAAGTTTACTCGCTTCATTCGCGTGTCAAATTCACTTCAGAACAGACGCGGATTCGCGTGATGGGCAGGGCTTCTGTCTGCCCGGTGACTGTAGCTTCGTAGCTAAATGGCTAACATGGATTTTATGAAGAAAATAACAGTGTTTATGTGCTTTATGAAGGCTGATAAACAGCGTCGATACGTTTAGGGTCGTGTCTGAGTCCACTACATCCTTTCAGAGGTGTATCCAGCTTTGTGAGCTCATAAACTCCTCCAGAAACTGAAACTGGATGACGGAGGCTTTCAGCGGTGCTTCTGACTGAGCCCAGCCCAGTTTGATGAACTTCTTGTCGGTGTCGGCTGGAGGATTTCCCCCGGGACACCATCAACAGGTTCTACGTCACAATCACGCCCCCACAAGGGCAAGCTTCTGATTGGTTAATGTGGCGCAAATGTCCGCTGAAGTTGAGATTTTCGAACTTGAGTGATTTGCGCGAAACGCGCATTAAGCGCAAAAAACGCTCAAATCGCGCCACAACATTCTCGTGTATCGCGCCATTCGCGACGCGCCATTTGCGCAGACCATTTGTGTGTATCGTGCGGCAGGATGTCTATTTGCGCATTTGCATTGACTTAACATGTAAATCACTCGCGCTTGACGCGCATTCTGCGTCTAGTGTGAGCGCAGCATTACAAAACAGCTAAAGTCACATTGTTGCTATTCCCTGTTTTCAACATATAATCGTTCTACACAATCTTAAGAATAATGTGTGAAGATATAACCATGCTGAGTCAGGCCATGTCAAATTTAAAGTGTTTTGACAAATTCTGATTTAAAGAAAAGCTTATATTTAAGACTGCAGCACATCTGAACTACAGACCAGCACGTGATGGATTTTTCAGTCTTGCTTATGCAAAAATCTCTATTCTTTTATCCCACTGGAGCCAGCAGTATAAAGGCCCGATTCACACGGGGCTTCAGCGTCAATGCTTGACAGGGGGAGGGTTTGAAGTTGAGGCTGACGCAATTGTCATTGCAGCGTCAGCCAATGAAATTATTCCGCAATCTGCCACTGTCTAAGCTGGTGTATTTGCATACAGCGATCTGATTGGTTGACGCTTCCGTCAGCGCTTGAAAAGCTGAGAAAGTACCAACTTCTTTCCCTTGCTTCCCTTTTGAATATAAAAAAGAAAACTAATGTTTCATTTTATGAGTTTAATTGGGCTGAATGTAATGTTGAATATGGACACGAACAAGGAGGTTTCCAAAACATTGAAACGCAGACAGAACTGTTACAAACATGCGGATGAAGCGTCAAGTGCGACATCCTGCGGTGTGTTTCGTGTGAATGAAGCTGCGCGAATGAATGTTTTGCACATTCGATGTGCTTAACGTGTGAATCGGGTTGGAAAATCTGAACTTAGCATTGGCATTAACCAATCAGTAGCTTGCTCTTGTAGGGGCGTGATTATGATGTAGCGCCTATTGGTGTCCTGTGGGGAAATCCACCTGCAGACACCTGACAACAGTTCATCAAACTGGGCTCGGCTCAGTCGGAAGCACAGCTGAAAGCCTCCATCATCCAGGGATGGTTTCTGGAGGAGTTGATGAACTAACAAAGCTGGTGCACCTCTGAACAGAATATCAGCTGCTTCAGTCCAACATCAACATTAGCAGGAGGATGAAGATGAAACCAGGGTGGACATTTCAGCAAGACAATGATCCAAAACACAGCCGAGGAGACTATTAGATGCTTTCAGAGAAAGACAATCAAGCTGTAGAATGGCCCAGCCAATTACCTGACCCCAATCCAATAAAGAATGCAAAATTAAGCTCAGATTTGATAGACTAGACCAGGGGTCAGAAACCTTTTTTTTTGTCAGGAGCCATTTCTGATTTTTTTTTTTAGCAATGTTTTTTTTTTTTTTAAAGAGCTGTTACGTCCTTTTTGATGTTAATATTAAACTAGGAGTAGATGACATAACATACAATAGTTTAATGTGTGTGACAAGCGGATGGAGAAAGAAATAAACTAAAAACCAAATAATCACTGCAATTATTTGTTGCCCATACATGCAATGAAACCAGTGAAAATATATTATACAGTGAAAGAAAAAATATTTACAATGATTAAATGATGAATTACCTGCGGGAGAGGAAGTAGTTGAATGTGCTTAAATCAAAGAAATAAATATAACAAAACTCAGTAACTGTTTTCACCAAACTAAACTAAATATGAAAAGAAACATCTTCAACGTACCAAACGTCTTAACTAAACTGCTCTAACTAAAAACAAAACATACAGAAAACAGCACATCCTCCTGGGGTCCGTTCTTCGTACCTCGCTTAAATGATCTAAGATTATTTGGCAGATCCCCGATCTTTTAATCTTGATAACTGATCTCTCGCTAATTTGGTTCTTCAAACAAGTTCTTGAATCAGATTAGAATGTCTGGATAAACTGATCTGAGATCGCTGCATGTGTTGTGAAGGACAGATCTATCGATCCTCGAAGTCATGATCTGCAATGCAACGATTGGCTGACGGCACAGCAGCGTAATGACATCATCTGATTAATATTCAATTATCCATGTGAGCAAAATTACATCAAATTAGCAATAAACGGTTTGTTAAATATGACGCGCAATAACCTTCCACATTTGTTGTGAGCTGCTGGCTTTACACTTTCATGTGTCGAGAGTATCCATCATGTATTTCAATGCAAATCAATGTATTTAGTTCTACATTTAGAAAAGATTTTCTTTATTATAGTAGCCGTTTTTTTAATCGGTGTAAAGAATAACTGGTTGTTTACAAAAGCGTTTTCATATCGGTAAAGGCGTCTGCAACTTTTGTGAAGCATCAAATCACTGACATATTAACTATCAAAACATGTTTATGACTGCATTAATGTATTATTGCTTTAAAAAAAGTCACACTGTGCATTTCTATTATACACAATTTGTACTAAAGCGATCTAAAAAGTTCATATCAATAAATTTTCTCTTTGCACCACCGGGTGGCAGTCTTTGTACTTTCATTTCGAGGGTGCAGATTGCATAAGTTTTATTAATATGTATAACTTTATTTATTTTATAAATGACTATAACTTTATATATATATAGTTAAAAAATATGTACCATTTTCCCAAGTGTATTTAACTACTGCTGTAAGAAAATATCAAAATTCAGAACATACTTTCTGTATTATCTTTGCTTGAACTGAGCCAATCTAATCCTGTTTATATGAATTGAACCTGCTCCCAATCAAGTTTGGCCTAGCAGAACTGTTGCTATGACAACAACTCTCGGATCAGCTTTGAAGAACGAAACGATCCTGGATCGTGTCAAATCGTCAATATCCAAATCCAGCTAACTGAGTAATCCACGTACGAAGAACGGACCCCTGAACCTAGTGAACTAATACAAAATGTCAATCTGAGTGTTGTATGTGTATATCGCGCGACTTACTTACTCCTACACCTCTCCGAGGCATCACTCAAACATGTCAGTTACTGGACAGGTTTACAAGCAAATATATTGCATTATTAAATCGCAAACTTTAGACAAGAGCATTAAACAAGCAAAACACATTCTCTCAGACTAGCCCTCGCAAGAGAGACTGCGGCCAACGTCATCAGCACGAAATGCGGATCCTCCAATGCCGTTCGTACCTGTAAAACATGCATGAAACGACACACCCACATACAAACGAACGCACACACTTATCCAAAATACGTTTTGCAAGCGATCGTTACAAGAGCCATTGATATTACTATAATACAGGTTTAAACAAAACCAATGTCCCTGCACAACTCAAAAATAAACAAATAAGTCCATGAATGAAAAAAGGACAATTTATAGAATTTTTCTTTTCACCATCATTTCACTCACTCATGAAGTTTGTTTGAATTTATGCGCACAATGTTACCATAGAAACACAAGTTGCTTGCCCTTACCCTTAAGGTCGAAACATCCTTTTATTATTAACAGAGTTCTTATTCATTTTGCTGTAAAAATGACACTAAAAATCAATTATTTTTACATTATACACAATTGAATGTCGTAGCACTTAGGACAATTGTCATATAATCAAATATGCTGACGACACAGTTTTTTTTATCTTTGTTAACAAATTACAGATTGTTATGACAGCGATAATCATAATGAGTTTTTGAAGTGGTGCAAAGAAGCTGAACTACAACTGAACACCACAAAAACAAAAGAAATGGTGATTGATTTTAGAAAAAAAAATGCCTTAGAAGTAAAACCAGAGTATTTAAACAGAAAATAAGTTGAAAGGGTACAGGAATATAAGTATCTTGGTACAATATTTGATACCACATTAAAGTTCCAGCAGAAGCTAAGAAAGTGCATCAGAGAATGTTTGTTCTTACTGAACTCTTTCTGTGTAGAAAAAAACGTACACTGAGAACTTTTTATGTCCAGAGTTTATTAAGCTTTTCCTTTTTATGCTGGTTCTCTTCACTTTTCGTTGGAGAGAAAAATCGCCTTCAAATCTTAGTCAAGACTTGCTCCAAGATTATTGGTCTACCTCTGAGGAGTCTAACAGAGATACATGAACATCGAGTATTAAGAAAAACTCAAAGTGTGATGAGAGATGCCTCCCATCTTCTGGGGCATTTTTTTTTTTTGTTCTGTTGCCCTCTGGAAGAAGGTTAAGAATCATCAAATGCTCTTCCAGCAGATAAACATTTACCTTTGTTCCTGAGGCAATACGTCTTTACAACACTACATTTTAGCAAGTTTTAAATGTACATTCTTAGTACATGGGTCTTTCCTATGGTTGTTTTTTTTTGTACTATTAATGAAGCTAATATAAGGCATGCTGGACTGTGTTTTTCTTAATATTGTTTGTAAGTGATCTGTCTCTTTATGTGTTTGTTGTATCATGAAATGCTACCACCCTAATCCAATTGCCCCTGGTTGGATGAATAAAGTTGTTAAACTTAATTGTATTTTCAATAGGAAACTTTTGGATTGCATGTGCCTATTAAAATTTTTTTTTTAACCGCAAAATATTAACAAAGAGAGACCACTGGAGAGCCATATATTTTAGATCATAGAGCCACACGTGGCTCACGAGCCATAGGTTCCCTATCACTGGACTAGACCCACAGAATCATCAAGGTTTTGACACTCTGTTAAAGTCTGTGAGAAATGCATGCGACTCCATTCTCCATATGAGAGGCGTCTTTAATATGAAGTATTAAACACATTTCAGTAGTTCAGCTCTTTCTCCTTCTGTCATTTATTTGTTATTACACAGAACTCATTTTTCAGATTTGTTTTGTGTTATTATTATTATTATTTGTATTTTGGGGTTTTTTACAGCCTGATCTCACGAGAAAACGTAAGTATTTTACGTTTTGGCAGTTTAGTGGCTATTCGTACGAGTTCAGTCGTACGAAATGGTACGATTTTAAAAAGGAGGCGTGGCACCTAACTCCACCCCTTAACCCAACCGTCATTGGGGGATGAGCAAAGCGTACTAAAATGTACGAATTGGATCGTACGAATTCATGCGAATTAGCCACTAAATGAAAAAGTTACGAATTGTCGTGAGATTGTGTTGGGTTTTTACCAAAATCTGCTTTAATTTCATGTCAACAGCTGCTTTAGAAATATTATTCCCAGGACAAAGCATGACAATAGCCCCTTTCACACACACAGACCTTTCCGGAAAATTACCGGCAATTTTCCGGAAAGGTTGTATGTGTGAACAGGCCCTTTTTGAAAATACCGGTAAATTCGTTCTGGCTATTTTCCGGAAAGAGAAGTTGTAACATTACCGGTAATTTGCCGGAATGCTGCCCTGTGTGAATGCAGAAGGAAGATTGCCGGAAAGAGCGCGTCCACGTCTAGAACGTGCTGACGTGAGACGTCTGCTTTAGCCAATCACAACAGTCAGACGCATTCACGTGCGCGCGGTTTATGAGAATAAAAGCCTTTGAACATTTTTTCCAGACACATTTAGCTGCTAGATGTTAGTCAGATCACGTTTATATGTTCTTCTTAATGCTAACTGTGTAAATAATTATAGATAAAATGTTTATGATAATCCGTTGTTTGTTTACCTTCAAGCTTTGCGTGTCCATGTGAGCGCCCATAGCGCCAGCACACACACACATCATGAACATCTCGACATGCGAAAGTGTTTCTCTGTTTTCATTGGAGTTGTACTCAATACTGATCCATCCGAAGAGTTTGTAATGTAGTCAAATGTTTACAAACACAAGCGCAGCCGTTAAGAGGTCATTTCTGGTTAATGATGTCAGAATTTACCGGCATATTGCGATGGATGTGTGAATGCTCTTTTCCGGAAAATATCCGTAACGTCCTCGCCTGTGTGAACAGCGCTTTTTTGAATATACTGGTAAAGTCGTTCTGGAAATTTTCCGGATATTTACCGGTATCACTGTGTGAAAGCGCTAATGTGTTCAATACTTATTGCCCCCGCCGTATCATATGCTGCAATAAACAGACATTGCATATTTTCTAAGCTATGTCGACTAGGGATGTGTGCATATCTCCAAAATGTCATATGTGAATGGTATCAGTTCAAGTTTTTGGCCAAGGGTTTTCTCAGAAATAGATCATGCAACTTTAGCCAGGGGTTTTGCTGAAGGAATCGCGTATATAAACTGTTGTCTGCTTGATATGTGTGCAGATCAAGAGTCGAGGAAGAGAGGATGATGAGGAGGAAGAGGAGGGCGAGCAGGAGGAAGGAGAGGATGATGGAGACAGTGCCAACGGAGATCATGCTTAAAACACACAAACACACACACACATGCATGCACACCGCGAGATTTAGAGTAGATCCTCAATGCATAAGCTTTCATTTCACACGTCCAGAACCATAACCAAGACTCATCATGAAAACACAACCTGCTTTACACTCATGTTTTTCAGTGATTACAGCTCTCCCTGTTGAGAGATCGGGAAATTCTCCAACATTCTCAAAGAGTCAAGCTAATACTTGAGTTGTTCATCTAGGAGCCGGTTGTGTTGCATTTTGTCATGTCATGTTGTTTTAAGACCGACTTTGAAAAGCTTGAATGTGTCTGTAAGATTCTGAAGGAGATACAGCTCAGCTTGAAGTCTGATGCTTGGATAGTTGGTCAGCGAAACAAAAAATATGTTTAGTGAAGGAAACGGAGCCTTGAAGACAATATTAATCAACATCTGAGTTGATATCTAGAGCTCTGCTGTGTGGAGTCAGTTGTTCAGTGATTGACAGATTGATGAGCCAATCAGAATGCATTTCATTTCGAATTCTTAAAGAGACACTAACATGCATTCTGTGCATTTTTGCAATCTTGTTAATTGGTTGGCGCTGTCTTCCACCAAAAAACCCTATAAATTGGATTGTCAGGCCATGAAAAGTTCTCCACTTCCAGAACATTGCTTTTCTCTTTGTTTTTTTATGAATATTATCTTCAACAGCTGCTTAAGTTATCATAATGATTGTTGAGATGCTCTTTTTGGGGTCATTCACTCTTTAAACCATTTCCCCCCAATGTTTTTGTGGCTGTGAAACACTTCTGTGTGGGATTTATTGATCCCAAAATGCACTGTTCATCCTAATTCTCTTCATTTTCCTCCCCAACACAATTGGATTTAGGCTCATCACCGTCTCCTATGGCTTTACAATGGACCCTTGAAGCTGTAAATGGACTTCAACCCCTGATCTAGTTGAGTTGAGTGTTTGTGGCTGCAGTTGCAGTTGTTGCTCTAGGAGTTGTTTTTAGGAATAAATGCGTTACTCGTTCTGACCTGCGGGCGGCACTGTGGCCCATTTCTCTTATTAAAGAGACAGTTCACCCAACAAAACAAAATCATGTTATCAGTTCCTCCACGCTTGAGTTTGTTTCTGTTGAAAACAAATGAAGATATTCTGAAGAATGCTGGAAAATGAACCGTCATTGAGTCTAATAGTATTTTTGGCAGTCAATGGTTGATTTATTCCAATGTATTCCAACTTGAACAGCTTCAGAAGCACTTGAGTGTTCGTTTAATGAGGACATGTTCATTTATTTGGGTGAACTATCCCTTTATAGGCTCTCAGAAATGTGTGTATGATTGTGCTGAACTGTTTTATATTGCATAGAGGGGTCGTGCGTTCAGGTTGTACAGTCAATGTCATTTTACTTGTCGGTTTGGTGTATCGTGACACTAAGAGCTTAGTTTTGCTTCTGTGTTGATTTCCTCCATTTAGTTCTGTTCGTTTTGTTTTGTTTGTTTGGTCCGTGTAATACGTTTCAATAAAACTACAAATGTTTGTGACGTGTTGGCTGTTATTGAAAGGATCTTCTTAAAGGGGCAGTATGCAAGTTTCACACTCAGTGGTTGTACTATAGGGGCTCTTATTTAATGATCTAGGTGCAAAGTCTAAAGCTCATGGTGCAAACACGTTAATGCAAATCTACTTTTGCTATTTTAAGGATGGAAAAATATGCTCTGCGCCACAGCGCTTGGTCTAACAGGGTTGAGCTTATTCTCTTAATGAGTTATGAGTGTGCTTTGAGCATAACATGCATTAAACCGTTCAGAGTCTCGTTTCCGATCCCAGTCAGTTGCATCGTGCCATGGTGCGTTTGCTATTTACATGGTAGACTTTAAGTAGAAAAACTGAACCCTTCACTAGCGAGAAATCAGTTTAACAGCATTTGCAACAAGAGGATAAAGAACGAGTCTCCTCCTCTTGGCTTTTACTTTCTCTCTTACGTGGATAAGGAAACAGTGTTGTACGCAGTCTGCTAAAGACATCCATTAACCTATACATAATTAATTTTGTTTGTTAAGCGCAAAGATTTGTTTTAAAACTATTTCTAAATTCAGTTCAAATTTCCAGCAAATGAATAAATGAACAATAATAAAGAAGCAAAAACCTGAGTTATATCCAAATACACATGCTGCCACATGTGGTCTAAAACCGGTGGACAAATCTAAGCTTGTTTTTAATAAAACAAATATAAATATGCATATAATAAATAA
>NC_141027.1:3782500-3787500 GCF_052040795.2 Danio rerio | reverse complement strand
TCCCGGTTTTGGCATTTGTTTCCCTTGGGTACTTCGGTTTCCTTCACAGTCCAAACACAGGAAACATAAGTGAACTAAATAATAGCAACAGTCACAAGCACTGTAGTACTGAGCTCCTCTACATGGTGTGGTTGGCGGTCTATTCCTATAGAGCTGTCATTGTTAATCAAGGAATAGGTCGAACAAATTAGGGGTGCTCTTAAGAGCTTTAGTACACATTTTCAAAATGTACACCCAAATGCACGTCTGTGGCTGCTTTTTTCCCCAGCATTCTTCTGAATTTCTAGTTTTGAGTTCAACTGCACAAACTACTTTGCCTTTAGTCTGGCTGCTTTCTGTCTTTTCTTTGAGAAGCGTGTGAATGTTTGTTTTGGCGAGTTTCATAACGAGGTTAAGCATAGGTTTAGTCCAACAGGTCTAGACTAGTCTCTGTTTTTATGAGATGCTTTTAGACTTTCGCCAACCCCTACATTCATCTCTTGATGCATCTGTCAATGTTACATTGGCAGACTTGTTAAAACACAACGCAAACTGCTTTCTGTTTGGGCCTCGGGAGCTTGTAAATCTGTTGACCCAAAATGCTCTTGGCAGGACCGATGTGTTTACTGCAGTGGTTTTGAAGAATACCATGGTACATATCAGAGAAACACTGTGGATCTGTTGTTTTGTGGTGTCAGTCATTCAAACCATCATCTAGTGCTGCCATCCTTCCAGAATTAGTTATATATTGGTTTAACTAATTCTGTGGTGTCTTCACAATAAAAATTGTCCGCTTGTTCTAACCCAATGATGGATTATTATTTTTTAATTAAGTTTAAATGACATTTTTACTCAATGGCCATATTTGACCCAACATTGGGTTAAAACAGCCAAGCATGTTTTAAAGAGCAAACACTATTCTCAGACCATTCAAAACACTCTGATTGCTGTCTGTTTAGACCTCTGGAGCTATTGAATCTGTTGACTCAATTTGCTCCTGGCAGGACCGATGTGTTTACTGCAGTGTTTTTTTAAGAACACCATGGTATATGTCAGAGAAACACTGTGTGGATCTGTTGTTTTATGGTATCAATCGTTAAAACCAACATCTAGTGCTGCCATACTTTTAGAATTGGTTAAATAATGGGTTAACTAGTTTTGTGGTGTCTTCACACTTAAAATGTTTGCTTGTTCTAACCCAATGTTGGGTTATAAACAGACAAACTCAATGATGAATTTTTTTTTTCAATTAGTTTAAATGACACTTTTTAACTTAACGGCCATATTTGACCCAACATTGGGTTAAAACAGCCAAGCATGTTTTAAAGAGCAAACACTATTCTCAGACAACTCAAAACACTCTGAATGCTGTCTGTTGAGGCCTCTGGAGCTTGTAAATCTGTTGACCTATTATGCTCTTGGCAGAACTGAGGTGTTTACTGCAGTGTTTTTAAGAATATCATGGTAAATAGCAGAGAAACACTGTGTGGATCTGTTGGTTTTATGGTACCAGTCATTAAAACCATCGTCTATTGCTGCCATCCTTCTAGAATTAGTTATATATTTAGTTTTCCAATTTTGGGGTGTCTTCACACAAAAAGGTTAGCTTGTTCTAACCCAATGTTGGCTTATAAACAGACAAACCTAATGATGGATTATTATTATTATTTTTTTTTTTTTTTAAATTTAAATGAGACTTCTTTTAACTCCACGGCCGTATTTGACCCAACATTGGGTTAAAACGGAGCAAACACTATTCTCAAACAACTCCAAACACTCTGACTGCTGCCTGTTGAGGCCTCAGGAGCTTGTAAATCTGTTGACCCATCATGCTCTTGGCAGGACCGATGTGTTTACTGCAGTGTTTTTTAAGAATACCATGGTACATATCAGAGAAACACTGTGTGAGTCTGTTGGTTTGTTGTCTTTTAAACCGTCATCTAGTGCTGCCATCCTTCTAGAATTGGTTATGTTTTGGTTTAACCAATCTTTTGGTGTTTTAAAGTATAAACATTTATATCACCTCAGTATTTTTTAACCCAGGCTCATTCTGGAAACGTAGCCCTGCAGACGTTTCAGTTATTTACGTGGCCGGAGGTGCGCGTGGCCTCTTTTTTTTTTTTTTTTCTTTAGCGAACGCTACGGGGCCTTGTGTGTGACACCATTTCTCTCCTCTTCTTCACGCTCGCTGGCTGGGCTGACGGCTCACCTCCGTGTGAATGGCTTTCCGGCCACAACCAGTTTGTCCACTTAGGTCGTGGTGTTACATCGACGAAGTGGATGCCCGGAGGAGGAGGAGCCGCCGGTGGCGGCGGCGACGACCAGATTCGAGTCCGGGGAAGAGCGGTTCCAGAAATCAGGTAAGATGAAAAACAGAATCCAAAAAATAAAAGCGAACGAGTTCGCAGCGAGATCCGAAAATGCGGTCAAAATCGGAGGAGGGCTTTTGCTTTTTTTTTCCGGACGGCTTTTGTAAATCATCGCTTCGGTTTAGGGAAGGACGAGGAGGGTGGCTGGGTCAGCCGATTGGCCGCCCAGTCGATCGTTCAGTTGGACAGACGGTCGCTCAACAGCTGCCTCTGGTGGCTTTTCACCCAAGAGCAGTGCGGGCGCGAACGGCACGTGCTCCCAAAAGGCGTTCGAGACGCGGAAAAAAAAGCATGCACAGCCGCCTCTCGTGGATTCGCGAAAACAAAAACTGCACAAATACGTACTTCCCTGGACGTATTTCGCGGCCTCCAAAAAATGTCCGAGGGGCTACGTTTCCACAATGAGCCTGGGGTTGTATTTTTTATGGAGTTTCTGCGCTTGCTGCTCCTGGCTGCGCATGCATGTAAATGGCTTTTCATCTTGATTTACACTTGAACAACTAAATGAATGCTGAAGTCTATTTAATTACATTACAACATAAATGCTGTAAAAGAAACCCTATGCAATTAAAAATAGTCACATTAACTGCTTACCGGATGTTTATCGGTATGGGGAGAAAAACTAGCTCTGCATAACCTCTATATAGACAAACACACACAATCAGTCTCCTAGAATATCACAGAAAAATGTTGGGGGGTATGCTACAAACATCAACTGATATTTGTAGTCCTGTGTCATGAGATGTTTTGTAGTGATGGGTCGTTTTGAACGATTTGTTCATTTTGAACGAATCTTCAATATGACTCGGGAACTACGAGTCCTCTCAGGGAGTGATTCGTTCATCCGCACGTGCGCACATTTGTGCTGGTGGTATCCTTGTAGTCATTCATTCTTGACAGGCAGAAGCCAATCATATGTTTAGAGCCGGAAAAAGAATTGATCAGTTCATCTCTCGAGTCCTCTATCAGGTATAAGTCATTCGTTCCTCACAGGCCAATCAAATGCGTTTAGAGCCGGAAAAAGAATTGATCCGTTCATCTCTCGAGTCCTCTATCTGGTTTGAGTCATTCTGTCACGTGATGAACGAACAACTCTAGAACCAGAAGACTCGAAAGGTGAACTAATCATCATGGCTCCTATCGACTCGGACTGTGAACTTTTGGTTAAGATTATAAGTGACTGTCAGTGTAACGTGAGCGAACCACAGACATTTGAAGACATGAAGAGGTGAGCTGAGCAAAGAGAAAACAACACCTTTATAGACAAAAGAGCAGATAAACATTGAATTATTATTTTTTCATTCTTATAGTTTTCTATTTATGACTTATTTGTCGTGTGATCAACCTTTTGGGCTAGTTGTAGATGTGTTTGGAAGCAATTCGTAACATTTTAATAATATTTTGGCAACCAAATGATCAAAATGACTCGATAAAAGATTTGTTCATCTCAATGAACGAGACTCAAAGATCCGAGTCAGTAAAATGATCCGAACTTCCCATCACTAATGTTTTGTCTCATTTCCCTTCCCTATTTTCATATATTTGTATTATATATTCATATTTAATTATAATTGTTGTTTGCAGTATTTCTCTTCTCATTCTACTTCCGTATTTCTCCGCTGTTGGACAATCAGAAAGAAGCCTTGATTTTAATGCGGGTCACTGAACTGAATTTGCATCTGCAGATTTTTCCTCTGACCTCAGTCTACCTGTTGGATCGGAGCAGAGCGACGTGAAGCAGACTCCTACTGCAATGAACTCAATTTAATGAAGTGCAGATTAATTCCAGCCAATGAAATGAGGGACGCAGAAACAATCAAACGGATTGAGTCTGTGTCACGCATCTGCTGGGTTTCAGACGCAGACGAGGAGCAGTGAAATGAAGATGAGGAGCACAATTACTGTAGGAAACGCACACAGATGGCAGGAGCACACGCCAGCCGGACACCAATATTCATTAATGTGTGTGTGTGTGTGTGACGCCTCACTGCTCTCCATCATTCCAGTGCAGTGAACACACTCGTCCTCTCATGAGCTCACTCGATCTGTCATCTCTCTCTCCATCATATACTTCTTTCTCTCCTCTGTGATTTGTCACTGTCACGTCAGCTTTAAAGCCTAACACACATTCATACATTTTTCATTGATTTACATCCTTCTATCTGTCTCCCCTGCTGAAAAATCCAGCTTAAACCAGCCTAGGCTGGTTGGCTGGTTGGCTGGTTTTAGCTGGTCAACCAGGCTGGTTTTAGAGGGGTTTTGGCCACTTCCAGGCTGGTTTCCAGCCATTTCCAGCCTGGTCTTAGCTGGTCAGGCTGGGAGATGATCAGCTAAAACCAGCTTGACCAGCCTAGCCAAGCTGAAAGTCCAGCCAAAACCAGCTATATCCAGCTTAAACCAGGCTGGTCAAGCTGATTTTAGCTGAATTTGGCTGGTCATTTTACAGCCTGACCAGCTAAGACCAGGCTGGAAATGGCTGGAAACCAGCCTGGAAATGGCCAAAACCCCTCTAAAACCAGCCTGGTCAACCAGCTAAAACCAGCCAACCAGCCTAGGCTGGTTTAAGCTGGATTTTTTCAGCAGGGTCCTATCTGTCCATCTATTGTGTTTGGTCTGCTTTTCTATCTATCTAAAACCCCAAATCAGAGAAAG
>NC_141027.1:3725000-3777500 GCF_052040795.2 Danio rerio | reverse complement strand
AGTTCAGAGAACACAGACCTGTGAACTTTGGTTCCGACCACAGTTGTTCCCAAGGGTTTGATGATTGCGGTCGCCGGATTTCCAATTATTTAAAAAATTTTCCTACAGGAACATACATTAAATAAGTTACTGACGAGTTACTGATGTTCATTAATGTTATATAAATTTATCTTAAAAAAGCGGGAATCTCACGCGACGTGACAATACAAAACAGTACTGCTGCTTCAGGATATTTCAGACATATGGACACATATTGGATAAATAGAGCAAAGCCACACCACACGCAACTTGATCTTCCATCGTTGTATGAATTTGATAAGAAGTGCGCAACATTTTCACGCTAGAAACATGTCTTATGCAGGAATGTAACTGATATGCTGCAACGGCTCCTTTAAATATGAGATCAATGTAGCGAGTTTTGACGCTCTCGCCGCAGGACCTGAAGGCAGAGAGCGTTGTCGCCAGGGCGGCCAGAGCGACCTTGGACGCTCTCGCCGCTTTCGGTGTGAATGTACGGTAAGAGCCCCAAAAACCAGGGAGAATCTTTCGGTTGTCTTCAAAGCAGAATCCTTTTAAATAAGAAGAACTCAGCGTGGCTGTGGCGTCATCGAAAGCAAACTCTCAACTCCACAGCAAACACTATACATTTTATACATGTTACAGCATGTAGGTGGGGTCAGTCATGGTGGGGACAGTCAAACAAAGCATGCAAATGAAGTCTGGGTCCCATGCCTTCTCCAGGTCTGATCTCATCAATATATAAGTACATCATTGCAACAATGTGCAAATGATGTTCTGGAGACAGAGAAGACAATAGATACAGCCATGCTGTGAAACCGATAATTGCATTACTTTGGCTTAGCCTGTAGTCAGCAAGGCAAAGGTGAAATGTCCCTCCTAGCTGGCATGTCAATGAAATGATATAATTAAAAACCAAAGAATATAACTTTTCAGTTATACCTAGATTATTGTTCATTTGGAATTAGATAATAGAAATTTATATTTTCACACCAGCAACGAGGTGATCCCAAGGTTTCCACAATTCAGAGCCAGGCTGTATCCTGAGCAGCTACTCTGCCCAACGGAGCCTAGTTTCTCTTGAGGTTTTTATCCTTCACTTTTGTCAATTGGTGAAGTTTTTTTCCTTGCCGCTTTTGCTATCGGCTTGCATGGTTTGGGACCTGTGGAGTATAGCTGAAGACCTTTGCCCGAACCTTAAGGGACCAGACGGGTTCGAGTTTAATTTCTATAATTTTAGATGGGGTCGGGCCAGGCTCAGCTTGCCCAGTAAACAAACAGTCATGTTATGCATAATGATTAGCATGAGAGAGTAATTAAATCATTTGCTACAGCATTAAATTCCCTCCCTGCAAAGGTGAAACGAATGATGACGAAGAAGTTAAAAGAGTGAATCTTGACTGTGGTCAGGCCAGCCGCCAGTTCAGAAAGAACCTGTCATTCTAGCCACAAAGGTATTTCAGCGGTCACTTGTACACGGTCTATTACAGTAAACAGCACAGCAAGCTGACAGGAAAGATTTCGACGTCATTCGCTACATTGAAACCGCTGTCATGAAAAATTAAGTGAATGTTCGTGGCTGGTAGAAGATTAACAAACAATCCAAACCAAAACTTTCTAAATTAGCCAGATCAGAACTCAGGATCTCGGCCTGGAGCAGCAGCAGAAAGGGTGTTAGGTGCTGCTGGGATGCACCATCCTGAGCGCAGGACTGCGTTAAAGCCACTGGATTTAATAATGTTCCTCCACAAAAATGCATAGCCTAATCTTGGTGAGTGAAGGGATTTCAAATTATAAATAAATACTAACAAAACCATAAAATCATAATGTAGACAGAGTATACAGGCTAATGTTGGCATTATTCGTTCATTATCCAGCTTCACTGTCACCTATTTGCCAGATTGTAAAGTGGCGAAACAAATCTCGCAGAGCCTTTATCTTAATTTCGTTATTGCCAAATACACGTCATCATTTTGAATTTATTTTAATTTAATTAGTAAAGAAAGACTTATTTTTATTGGTGTGTTCCCAGGTGAAAAAAATATATAATTAAACGCAATTAAAATACACTTAAATACCCGCAAATACATTTTTAGTTAAAAGTTTGATGGTTTTACACTATAAATATACTAATTAAAATTATGTTTATACTTCAGTAGGACTTTAGTACACTTGACAAAAGTATACCAAATACCAGTAATACTTTAATACATTTTTAGTGTACTACAATAAAGTACACTACAGACAAAACATCTAAAGAGTTTTATTAGTGTGTTTTTCAAGAGTGTGCTTTAAATGCTTTAAACATTAGTTGATTTTTAGTACATCGTTTACATACTAATCCTAAGTTTAAAATAAGTTAATATATAAAAAAATCTATTATTAATGTATTGTAGGAGAAGTACATTTTCCCAAAATGTCTTTACATTTCATACATGTGCTGTAATGTTGCATCTTATTTACATTTTTCTGTTCTCAGTTTTTGCTAGGTTTTTCTTCCCTCCCATGAGGTATTTTTGGACTTGTGGTTTATTGCACAAAAAGATTTTAGTGTTTTGA
The DNA here is from genome assembly GCF_052040795.2 of Danio rerio. Classification (NCBI taxonomy): domain Eukaryota; kingdom Metazoa; phylum Chordata; class Actinopteri; order Cypriniformes; family Danionidae; genus Danio; species Danio rerio. The sequence goes on along the minus strand of NC_141027.1, from coordinate 3,774,923 downwards.
TGAAGCACAGATGCTTTTTTTTTTTTTTTTTTGTACACACAGTATCCCTTCAAAATATCTTCTTTAAATAAATGTTTAGTATGTTAAAAGCACATTTTAGATCAGCTTCATTTTGTCTCATAATAGCACAGTTGAGTACACTTAGATCTACTTAAGTTTATCTTAAAATGTACTTAATACTAATTTTTAGTACATTAAATACAAAATTAGTTTGGGAAAATTAGTCATAAATATATTTAAATGTTTAAAAGTAGGGTTCAAGTGTATTTCTAGTTGTAACTAAACATATATATTTTTAAATACAGATATAGTATGATAAAAGCACATTTTAGTTCAATTTCAGGGTGTCTCAAAATAGCAGTTGAGTACACTTAGATGGTATTAAGTTCATCTTAACATATACTTAATACTAACTCTTAGTACATTAAGTACAAAATTAGTGTGTGAAAATAGAGCACTTTTAGTACATTACTGAAAACTGTACAGAGTATACTTAAATAAAGTGCATTTTAGTGCACTTTTTTTTACCTGGGTTGGCCAGTTTAAAAGCTAAGTGACCTAGGCCATGTCCACACTAGTGCGTTTTCATTTGAAAACGCATATTTTTGTCTCCGTTTTGCCCTTCCGTCCACACTGAGACGCGTTTTTAGGAAACAAAAACGTATCTTTTTGAAAACGATCTCCAAAGTGGATAAATTTGAAAACGCAGTTTTCGTGTCGTAGTGTAGACTGTGAAAACGGAGTCTTTCGAAAACGATGACGCGTTTTTTTGTCATGTGACACAGTCATGTTACTAATTCGTTTACTTTAATTTCGTTGTGATTATGAGTTTAGAGATGTCGTCCTTACTGTGAGGGTAAGCAGCGTCATCAGCAGGATGCTGTTCTTTAAAGCGGTCCAGTATATCAGTGTATTTGTTTTGGCACGTCTCCCAGTCTGCATTTCCACTCTCTTTTGCAACTTTGTATTCATGTGTTACTCGATGCAGCAACTGCACTTCATTGTCAGTCCATTTAAAAAACTGTGCTTTTCCTTGACATTTTGCCGCAACGTTTCAAAGAGCCAGAAAGAAAATAAACGTCAGGCGGAAATGACGCGTGCCGAGGCGTCTTACGTTTCACGCATGCGCACTACAGGGTGAAAGCAATTTTAGCCGTTTCAGTGTGGATGACAAAGTTTTGGAAAACGAATAAAAACGACAGTGTGGACGTGAAGCGTTTTTAGAGGAAAACTGTTTTCAAATTTATCTGGATTAGTGTAGACATGGCCCTATTTAGAGTGCTGAGATGATACGATGTTACAGAGGACTTATTTTATTTTTTTGTTGCAACTTCCAAGTGGCCTATGGCCTGTGTTTGCTACTTACAAATGATGTTAAAACATATAAATGACTCATTCTTGACAAAAGACAATGAGTTGTGTGCCTGTGCACATTTGAATAATGTCGGGTTGTAAACAGGTTCAGGATTTATAAAGCTGTCAATCAAAATTTCTCTGTCGAGCTCGGGCCGAATTCTGTCGAGCTTAGGCCCATCAGGCCTAATTTTTATGGCTCGATTACAGCTCTACTGTAGAGCTGCGCATTGATGAATTACTCTTCAGTGTTTGGACTCTCAGTAATAGTAAACCACACTGAACTGAACTTAAATTCTGAAAACTGGACTGACACTTCTTCAGTTCACTATACTCTTCAATGTGAAGCTGCTTTGACACAATCTACATTGTAAAAGCGCTGGAGAAATAAAGATTAATTGAACTGAATTATAAAACAATGCAAACCTGTATGTAATGTCACAAAAATAAGTATTGAAAAGTTTAGCTTTATTCAGCTCAACAGTGTAAAACGCTTCACTTGGTTAAACACAAGTTCACCAGCTGCACTGAAGATGAGAGTCGACTCAACTGAAGATGTTGGGTTTGAGTTCAATAGATTGTGAAACTCAGTTGAGTTGACTCACATCTTCAGTGCAGCTGGTGAACTTGAGTTTGTGTTGAACCAATCAGAAACGTCTTACAGTGGCCTTGAGTGCAACTCATCATCTGTGTGTGTGTGTGTGTGTTTACTGCCTGTGTGTTCCTGCAGCATCTGGAGAGATTTTTCCAATCTCTGGAGATTAGAAGACCAGACACGAGCTCTTGTGTGTGTGTGTGTGTGTGTGTGTGTGTGTGCGTGTGTGTGTGTGTGTGGAAGTAACCCAAGTATGTGTGTTTTGAGTCTGTGTGACTGTGTGGGATTGTACATGTGTGTGTAGCTATTTGTGTAACTATATGTGTGTGTGGGCATCCTTGCATGTGCACAAGTGTGTGTTAATACTTTTAAATGTGTGTGTGTAATTGTGTTTTGTGTGTGTGTGTACTCAATTGAGGGAAGTGATCTGAATTCCTCTTAAATGTGTGTGTACGTATATGTTTGTGTATGTGTGTGTGTCCTCAAATGAGGGAAGTGATCTGAATAAACCCTAAGTGTGTGTGTGTCCTCAAATGAGTGAAGCGCGCTGAGTAACTGTGTGTGTGTGCTGCTGCTGATGTCACAGTTGCTAATGTAGGTCAACCGCTGGTATGATGTCACCGCCTGCGAAATCATGAATCAGCCAATCCGGCGAGAGAATCTTCCTCACGGTCTACAACAGGAAACAGACTTCCTCTCCAGATCCCTGCATCTGTTCATACACACACACGCACACACACACACACACACACACACATACACACACACATCTGCTGCTGCTGTACAGAAACATACTGTCCTGTGTGCATCTGCATTGAAAATCACAGCTTCATTCTCATTGGTCGTGTGCAAATGTGGACAAAATTAAAGGGAAGCTCATTTATTTTAGGCACACAGTCAGTAACTGGATCAACAACAATAATCTGATGGTCTTCAGACCAGAGTGAGTGCTGCTCAAATAGTTTTAGGACAAGTTTACGGAAAGGTTTTGACCCCCTTCAGATGTTGACGACTGTATCCCCAGCCTGATCTTGCGAGGAAACGCAACAACTTTTACATTTTGCCAGATTAGTAGCTAATTTGTACAAGTTCAGTCGTATGAAAATGTACCATTTTTAAAAGGAGGCATCAAACCCCAGCCCTAAACCCAACCCTCATCGGGGGATGAGCCAATCATTCGGCCTAGTCCCTCAAGGCTAATTTATACTTCTGCATCAAGCGCGTGCGAATGGTCCGGCGCAGCCTAACCATACCGACGCTGACGTGCACCTCCCAAAAAATGTAACTAAAGGCTGGTTTATACTTCTGCATTAAGTGATCGGCATGACCCACGGCGCATGACTTGCACGTTGCTTTGCATCTACACTGTTGCTGTTTGTGCTGCTCTGCAATAACATTTCTGAAATGTTAGCTAGCAGTAGGTGTCGAGTTTCTTCACTGGTATTTTCTTTTTTTCTGAACGCTACAAGTAGCTAAAACTCACTTCTTCAGAGGCAGGAATTGGTGGACGTGCAACAACTTTAATCATGAGGTAACCACAAAACCAAACTTTCCATCTGGAGCTCCTTCATGGGACTTCACACTTGTAAACAATCGCTCCAACGGGTCTAGGCGCCAGAGGCAGGAGAGCGCTGGACGTCCATCGGGGAGAAGCTGCAGGTGGGAGAGGTCACCGGCTGGTGTACAGGCTGCCCTTTTAGGATCAATGCGAGGACTCGTCTGTCACTGGGGTCTTACAGGGATCCTGTGCTCTCCACTTCTCCATAACCACCACAGCAGCTTCTCAGGATACGGCCTAGTCCAGGATTATGGAAACCTCGAGGAAAATAAAAAAAATACTAACATTAGCGCAGATGCCGTTCAAAATATAATGTCTTTAGGAAAGGGTTCCCACTCCGGTTGCCCTAAATCAGGAGTGTCCAAACTCGGTCCTGGAGGGACGGTGTCCTGCAGGTTTTAGCTCCAACTTGCTTCAACACACCTGCAAAGATGTTTCTAGAAAGCCTAGGAAGAGCTTGATTAACTAGCCCAGGTGTGTCTGATTGGGGTTGAAACTAAACTTTGCAGGACAACGGCCTTCCAGAACCGAGTGTGGACACCCCTGCCCTAAATAATGACAATTCCCTATAGCAATGCCCGAATGCCCCAATCACAATGCCCTAACAATTCTTTAGAGGATTTAGATTTCAGCAGCATTTGAGTTTATGTGTATGCTAATGCGAAGAGATGTGTCTTTAATCTAGTTTTAAACATATAAATGGTTTTGCGTTAAGCCAACTTTATTTTATAAATTAATTTGGAGAGGATTACATGCTTATGATTGCTTGCATTTCAATTTATGAATCACCAATCAGACGATTTCTAAGCCACTATAAATACTCTAGGTTCCATATGACAGCCATCTTTGTTTTGAAGAAACCCCCCTCCCACCCCTACTCCACCTACTTTCCTTGATGAGTGGCACGGTGGCCCAAAGGTTAGCACTGTTGCCTCACAGCAAGAACGTCACTGGTTCTAGTCCTTACCAAGCCAGCCAACATTTCTGTGCGGAGTTTACACATTCTCCCCGTGCTCACGTGGGTTTCCCCTGGGTTCCCCGATTTCCTCTCACCATTCAAAAACATGCAACTTAAGTTATTTTACTAATCCAAATCGGCTCCTAGTAAGTAGTCATCTCTTAATAGCAATCTCTATCTGTTCATTAGCTACTACAGCAGGGGAGTTCTCGAGATCTACCTGAGCTCAAACTCCCCTCCACCTTGCAAACAGGAGGGAGCCCCAGGCTTGAGGATCGTATAAGCTCAGGGCTCTCTCCCGGGAAAGCATGCCAAACAAGCTTTATAAACAATCATCAGCTAAGTGTGAACTCTTGAAGTACTCAGTTAGCTTGGATAAATATAATATTGTCAAAACCATTATTTTTCTTAATGACATGCACAGATGAATTATTCACCACAAAACTAGCAACGTGAGCTAACAAAATAAATATAGTTGGTTTTGATTTTAGGTGTACTTTAACTCCTCTTGACTAAACAAGGGGGCGCTAATGTCATCGTGAACACCAACGTGCAAAACGCTAGTCGTAAAGCGCCAATTTTAAAGAAATGACTCAAGCTTGTTTTAATTTTATTCTAAAACGTATTCACCGATTAGGGGTGCGTTTTCCAATCCATGATGTAACTCGCGGCTGAACTATCATCGTACGATGCATCATTTGGGAAAAGATTGATTTAGTGACGAGTGTTTCCCAAAACCACTAGTTTTTCTGTCGCAGATCCATCGCTAGATCCACGTTAGTTATAGCGTAAAACGCCCCAAAATTACGCTCTAAATGGAGTGGAGTAACTCCTTATTTTGTGAAAAACCCATCATTTCTTTGTGCAAAGTATGTTGTTTTACACGCACATGCACTTAAAATAAAATCCAATATTAGATTTGGTAAAAACATGCACTCGCTTCCCATATTAACTGAAATATATGTAAATGGCACATATAGAGCCTGTGTTTGCTTTACTAATATTATTGAGAAATTGATCAATACATATTCCATTCTAAAACATACCACTTACTAGCTAACACATATTCTATTATTATATAAATCATATAAAAACTAAATAATGAGGCTATTTATTATAAAATGAAATGTAATATTTATTATTCACTTAGAAATGAAAAAAATTATACTAATAATATTAATGATAATGATTATTATTAAGTAGTGTATTGTTTGTTTATTTATTTATTTTTTTAAAGTCTACTTTTACAATTTGACACATGTAAACCACAGCAGAAACTTCTAACCAGCTGGCCCATGTCATATACAGTACAGATACTTAATAAATAACCCACTATAAATTAAAAGAATTAACGTAAGTATGCTTCTTGTTTTCATAAGCTTTAGATAAGTAACATAAATTCCGCTTTTAAATAATATGTCACCTATTGCTTTCGCAATTAGTGATGGGAAGTTCGGATCATTTTACTGACTCGGATCTTTAAGTCTTGTTCATCGAGATGAACGAATCTTTTTTCGAGTCATTTCGTTCATTTTGCCAAAATATTATTAAAATGTTACGAATTGCTTCCAAACACATCTACAACTAGCCCAAAAGGTTGGTCACACGACAAATAAGTCATAAATAGAATACTATAGGGAGAAAATAATACTTCAATGTTTACCTGCTCTTTTGTCTATGAAGGTATAGTTGTCTCTTTGCTCAGCTCAACTCTTCATGTCTTCAAATGTCAGTGGTTCGCTCACGTTACACTGACAGTCACATATAATCTTAACCAAAGTACACAGTCTGAGTCGATTGGAGCCATGATGATTAGTTCACCTTTCAACTCTTCTGGTTCTTGAGTCGTTCGTTCATCACGTGACAGAATGACTCAAACCCCAAAGAGGACTCGAGAGATGAACGGATCAATTCTTTTTCCGGCTCTAAACTCATATGATTGGCCCTTGAGGAACGAATGACTCAGACCCGATAGAGGACTCGAGAGATGAACTGATCAATTCTTTTTCCGGCTCTAAATGCATATGATTGGCTTCTGCCTTTACGTGATGAACGACTCAAAAGACTTGAAATGAATGATAACAACTGCACAATTGCACGCACGCGCGGATGAACGAATCACTCCCTGAGAGGACTCGTAGTTCCCGAGTCATATTGAAGGTTCGTTCAAAATGAACGAATCATTCATGAACGACCCCTCACTATTCGCAATGAGGCTGTGTTCAAATGACATCAATGTTTTCAAAGTGCACTACGAAGGTAGCACAATTATAAACATGAAGACCGCTAAAACTGAACTGTAAAATAGTTTGACCTTAAGAGAGATTTCCTTAATGCTTTTTTATTTTTAATTATTCCAATTTTGAATGTTGGAATGTTTTAAATGAATAGGGCATAGGGAGGATAAGTGGGAATAGAACACAGCCAGGAACTATGTTTCTAACTACAGCTCCAGAGCTGTAGTTGCGAGTGCTCAAGATTGTGACGCAGTTTGCGAATGTTCGTTGGAGCAACGGATTTGGGAAACGACAAATCAACAAACTATGTTTGTCACGACGAAACTACTTGTGACCTTAGTTGGCTAACGATGGTTTTGGGAAACGCACTCCAGATTGGCTCTTTTGTTCACATGCCTGGAGCTGCTCAAGTTATAGTAAACACCACTTGGAGGCGCTCAAGCGCAAAAGAGTAGAGGTGATCCCAGTTTTACTTTCATTCAGTGAAGAAGAGGCTGCACTCAGGCTTTTTTCATTGGTGTCTGAACACTAGGATCTGTATGACGAACACAACAGCAGCTACAGTGATGCCAGCAGGAGTCAAGAGCAGCCAATAGGATTTGATGGTGAGTTTAAGTTCTCTTTTTTTTTTCCTGACGTTTAAGTTCATTAAGCGTCACTCAGTGTTGGTCAAGCTACTTGGAAAATGTAGCAAGCTTAGCTGTTACTCAAAATGTAGCTTACAAAAGCTACACCCTGGTAAATGTAGCAAGCTAAGCTAAAAGCTTCTTGGCAAAACATTTAAGCTAGTCATAGATATATACACTATATTATCGCATATAGGCCCTGAGCATGCGTCAATAGCGCCGCCACATTTGTACAGGGCTCCCAGAACAAATGTCATTCAATCGCACTAGTCAAGACTAAAGCCAATGTGAAGATGCAAACTAACGAGTAAACAAAGAAAACAAGGCACAAAGGCAGAACATTTCATAGGGAAGATTTAGTTTTTTACACTTTTTTGCTTAACAAGTAATGTTATTGATGATAATACAGTCACTTACTTCACTGACTGTAAGGAAAAGTAGCACCAACTCACACTAAATAGGCCACTAGGCTTATGCTAGTTCTGTTGAATAAAATAAGCAAGCAATGTAAATAAACGATGTAAATAAATGACAACAAGATGCTGCGGTGCTAGAAGCTTGTATTATTATCGGCTAAGAGAACGAGTCGTTCATAACGGAGATTCATTCACAAACGAATCACTCCCTCTGTTAGAATGAGAAGTGAAAGCAGGAGAGGAGGTGTGCTTCAGGACACAGCTTAGATCAGATTTAACAGGGAGGGAGGACAATACACTCCCTTACACACAAACACACGCTCTTTATCAGCAATCTCCGTGCATTCACTTATCCATCCATATAGAAAAGTATTATTAATATGATGTAAAATTATCATTTTCGTAATTTAAAAAATTGCATACTGACCACCGGGAAACTCCCGATCATAGATGTACGTGTATATGTGTATATTTATCTCTGGCTCTGAACGGTCAGTCCTGCATTGCAAAACAGCGCTATTTTTTAAAGGAGCACTACCCTGTACTAAAATGGTCGCTCTATTGACTCATTCCTACCAATAGACAACAACAGGGTAGGCGGCATCTGATGAAGCTATTTTTTGTAATATTGATTTTTAAATCAAACCACCTTCAATCCAAGTCTGTCATGATCAATGAAATGGTCAATGATGCACACGAGCCATAATTGTTAGTTCAGTTGTTTACTGCAATTAATATGCTGTTCCAAACAGAAAGTAACTATAGTATATAGTAGATATATGTTATTTTTATTTTTTAGCCAGACAGGTAAACTGTCCAAATTATTATAAATCTTTCAAAAAATAAAATATATTGTTTTCAAAGGGGAACTTTTTTTGTTTTTTTTTTAACCAGACATTTAAAAAGAATATATTGATAATATATTTTTACTATTATTATTATTATTCTTATTACTTGTCCTCTCCCTGATTTTCCATCCTCCCCTCACCTCGACACCTTTGTCATAAATGGTATTACTTTTACTTTTTGTTATCATTATTATTATTACTGTTCTGACTTGTCCTGTTATCTTTTCATTATCATTATTATAAGTATTTTTACTATTATCATTATCAAGGTTGCAGTTGTTGTAGTTGAAGTGGTAGTAGTAGTTGTAGTAGTAGTCATTGTAATAGTTTCGATTGTTATTGAGTTATTGTTATGGAGATTATTGAAGAAGTACTTCATGTAGTAGTAGATGTCATTGGTATAGTAGTAGCAGAAGTAGTAAAGGTGTGGTTGTTACAGTAGTAGTAGTAGTTGTAGTAGTAGTAGTAGTTGAAGTAGTAGTCATTGTAATAGTATCGATTGTTATTGAATTATTGTTATTGAGTTATTGTTATGGAGATTATTGAATTGAATTGAAGTAGTAGTTCATGTAGTAGTAGATGTCATTGGTATAGTAGTAGCAGAAGTAGTAAAGGTGTGGTTGTTACAGTAGTAGTAGTAGTAGTAGTCATTGTTGGAGTAGTAATATTAGTAGTAGATGTTGTTGATGTAGATATAGTAGAAGTGATTGTGGTAGTAGTAGTAACAGTAGACGTTGTACTAGTTGTAGCAAATGCTATTGTAGTATCAGTAGTGGTAGTCATTGTTGTAGTAGTATCAGTATTAGTAGACATTGTAGTAGTAATAGTCGTGGTTGTGGCTGTAGTAGAAGCAGTAGTAGTTGTAATATAAGTAACTTTCTGTAAGGCAAGGCAAGGCAAGTTTATTTATATAGCACATTTCATACACAATGGCAATTCAAAGTGCTTTACATAAACAAGAATAAAAGAAACAAGTAAAATAAAAATAAAAACAATAATAAAAATGCATAAAAACAAAACATAAAAACAGGTAAAATGTGATATAAAAGAATGAAGAAGAAGAGAAAAACATGATAGTGCAATCTGTCGGACGCAGCACAGTGCTCATTCAGTAAAGGCACAGCTAAACAGATGTGTTTTCAGTCTTGATTTTAATGTGCCTGTAGTAGTAGTTGGTGTAGCACTTGTGATTTATTATTATTATTGTCAGTTATCATTACTGTTGTCCTTTCTTTCTTTTTACTTTCTTTTTTACTATCATACATTAATAAGCATTGTTGTTACTCCATACCTCTGACTGGTTTCTTTCTATATGTTTTATTTATATCTGTGACACTTGCTTCATTTATTGACTGTTATTGTTCCTTATGTATGTACTCTGACCTGTCCACCAAGTTACCTTTACATGCACACTCACGCACATACCAGTACCTGACTATATTGTTGTTGTTTTTGTTTTGTTGCTTTGTTTTTGTTGTGTGTTGATGTTTTCTTGTATTTGTATGATTTTTGCATATTCTAATAAAAAAAAAAAAAAAAAATATATATATATATATATATATATATATATATATATATATATATATATATATATATATATATATATATATATTTTAGAGCAGTATTCACAATAGCGTGATATTTGTATTGTTATGATACCGTCAGAATCTTATACTGGCCCATGCCTAATGAGGATAATCATGAGCGAAAGTCATCCTGGTGTTTACGAGCCTTTATTCTAAAATATGCTCTGTGCAAATGGTCAATTGGCCTGTATAGAAAAAGTGTCCAGTGTCACCAACAACGTGATGTTTTTGCATCACATGAGATAGGATTCATAATGATTATACACTGCAGACTACAGCGATGAGTTATTATATTTTGAGGGCATCTGGTGAATAAACAGAGTCGCAGGTGAAGCTGAACAGCAGAATCTGCAGCACCTGAGCACCAGCTCTTACTCCTTACTCAGTGCAATGTACTGGCTCACAATGGGGAAAATTTGCTGATTTACTGTGCTTATATAGAGAAAAAAAAAAAAAAATATATATATATATAACAGCTTGTGAATTGCGGTTTTCTCTGTATAAATACATAGATTACATAACATTAATTTTCTGTGTTTTAGGTGTATTACGGTAAAAGAAGCTTAAAGGAGTTACAGGACTTCTGAGATCATTGTTGATGTTCATTGCAGAAAATATTCTGAGAGTCACCAAATCATCAATTTCCATCTGATGAGGGAATATATCATCCAAAAAATATTGTGATATTCTGATTGCAACAGAGAAATACTGTGGACTGTAACACTGTAAGAAGATATCTCTGTGGACGGATGGCATTTCATGTCACGTTCAGCCTTATAATCTTAAAGTGTGAGCAAAATCAGCTGCTTTGTCATCACTGTAGACAGAGTCGTTCAAACACTAGCTCTAAAGTGGCATTGGTGAATTAGTAACGGCTTCTGCTGTTCTGACGTCAGCTTCAGATTTGAATGAATGGCGGAAGAAAGTAGTTCCTTGTGCAAAAGGGTTATATAAGGGCAATGTTTATACACAGTGGGTTCACACATGTTGAGTAAATGCACTCTTTTGACTGCACTAGTATTTTTACATCCTAATGTTGACATGTATGACTTATTTACACCTCAGATTTGGCAGAATTATAATCTTCATGGGATTGCAGTTGTTTCCTTTGTTAAAGACGCCACTTTCACAATCTTTTCCTGCTGTCTTTTATCGGTTTTCAGATAATTGTTTGCTTTCATTCATATCAAAAGTGAAAAATGAAGAGAAAAGTTGTTGTGAGCGCCACTGTAAAGCATTATACTATAGAAATCAAGCAGTCCAGCTCTTAAAGTTACAGTTAAAGTTACAGTGAGGCGACAGCACTACCTACTGCGCCACTGCCTCACCCTTACATTTATATTGTGAACACAAAACAAATTCATATGAACAGTAGGTAAACAGGAGGAAAATATGGTGAAATCAATACACCCGAAATAATCCTGTTACATGAGGATTACATGAAAGGTATTTAGAGAACGTTTTGAGCATCATCTTATCTTACACTGCAGGTGAACGGGGTTCAAGGCCTGTGAGTTTCCCAGAATAAAGACATTTCAGAATATACACACACATACACGTTTTGTTTTCCCCGTAGCGTGTCTATAAAGCACAGATTTCGTCTGTAGTCGACATAGTAGTGACCTGCAGTAGCCGAGTGTTTCCTCCTGTTCTGCATCGACGCTTCACAAAGAGAAACTCTTATCACAACCTAAATAAACTCCCTTTCCTGCCTAACAGCGGAGCGAACAACACACTGAAACTGAGAAGAGCTCTGAGTGTGTGTGTGTGTACGTGTTTTTGTGACATATCAGGACACAAATCTGTATAATGACATGGGTTTTACAAAAAGGAGGTGAAATACGAGGACATTGGTGACGTCCTCATTTCTCAAACAGCTTATAAATCCTGCAGGATGAGTTTAATCAGAGAGTAAAGCTGCACACAGTCTCCTGTGATGGTTGGGTTTAGGGGTGGGGTGAGGGCAATATAATATACAGTATGGACAGTATAAAATGAATGGAAACCTATGCAATGTCCCCACTTTTCATAAAACAATGTGTGTGTGTGTGTGTGTTTGTGAGAGGGAAGGCTAAGAGAGTGTGTGCGAGAGTGGGAGAATGCAAGTGTGTGTTAGAATGTGCATGTTTTGTGAGCGTGTGCGTGCTTGTGTGAGAGAGAGTATGTGTGTGTTTGTGTGTGTGTGTTCCTGCAGTGTTGTGTGTGTAATTAATGCATAAGTCTTTGTCTGCGTCTCATTGTCTGCAGTTTTCTGTAGGTCACTGTTCTTTTCTTCACGCTCTCTAAGGGTGCTTTCACACCTGCCTTATTTAGTTCGATTGAATCGCACTAGAGTTCGTTTTCCCTCTTTGTTCGGTTGGTTTGGGTAGGTGAGAATGCAGCAATGGTACTCGAGTGCACACCAAAAGTGGACCAAATAAGCGTACTGAGACCTGCTTGAAGAGGTGGTCTCGGTACGCTTTCAACCGAACCCTGGAGCGGCTCGTTTGTGGTGAGAATATGATCCGTACTAAAACAGGTCCAACCGCAAAAAGTACTGTGCGTTTTGGACTAATCCAGCTGCCGTAGGCCAATGCGCTGTGCATTATGGGATATCCCTGTTTAAAAATCCAGCTTAAACCAGCCTAGGCTGGTTGGCTGGTTTTAGCTGGTCGACCAGGCTGGTTTTAGAGGGGTTTTGGCCACTTCCAGGCTGGTTTCCAGCCCTTTCCAGCCTGGTCTTAGCTGGTCAGGCTGGGAGATGACCAGCTAAAACCAGCTTGACCAGCCTAGCCAAGCTGGGAGTCCAGCCAAAACCAGCTATATCCAGCTTAAACCAGGCTGGTCAAGCTGGTTTTAGCTGGATTTGGCTGGTAATTTTCCAGTCTGACCAGCTAAGACCAGGCTAAAAATGGCTGGAAACCAGCCTGAAAATGGCCAAAACCCCTCTAAAACCAGCCTGGTCAACCAGCTAAAACCAGCCGAAACTGGTTTAAGCTGGATTTTTCAGCAGGGATGGAGAAAAAATATTTGTTGACAGCGCTTTACCAACAGAGAGAGAGAGGGGAAAACATTACCTGATGGATCCTTGTTAATATTTCCGCAAGATGACCATGTTGCAGTTTAGCTAAATTAATTCACGGCTCCTCCTGAAGTGAGGAGGTTTTCCAGCCGCGGCCGTGCTTCATTTTTGTAATGTATAGTTTGTCTAAATCAGGGATACAATCAGGCAGCGCAGTCGTCCCTTCATAGTAAAAGGTTTTGTTTACCTGCGGGAGTTCACTGGCATTTTCCCGCACGTGAATTCTGACCAATCAATAAGCAGTTTAGGAAATATGTTCAACAACATCTGGCCAATGAGAGATGTGGATTTTGTCAGATGACTGCATTCTGGTTTGTTTCAACTGGTTCGGACCAAAGCCAGCAGTGTGGTGCGAAAACGACCCAAAGGCGGCAGAAAATGCAAGAATGTATCATTTATTACCCTTGATCCAGCCCAAATGAAGCGAACTACAGATGTGAAAGCACCCTAAGACTGAAACTGTGCTGTGTGTGCTAAACGCTCTTCACCTTCATAAGCTGTATAGTCAAGACTTATTGTTTACATCTGCAGGTTTGTGTGGTTTTCAGTCCAGCAAAGTCCTTTATCCATTATTATTCTAAGTAATAACAGAAACCAAAAGTAGCTTAAGTGCCATTTTAGTCCCAACTAAGAGTGTGTTTGTGTCTGTCCACATGTAATGAAGAGCGACTCCCCTGTTTCCATATCTAAAATCCTCTGACTCCATGTGATTTGGAAACCCCCACACACTCTTGCATACACAGTCACAAACATTCATTCATTTTCTTGTCAGCTTAGTCCCTTTATTAATCAGGGGTCACCACAGCGGAATGAACCGTCAACTTATCCAGTACATGTTTTTACGCAGCGGATGCCCTTCACTGAGAAGCCCATACACACTCATTCGCACACATTCATACACTATAGACAATTTGGCTCACCCAATTCACCTGTACTGCATGTCTTTGGACTGTGGGGGAAACCGGAGCACCCGGAGGAAACCCATGTGAATGCAGGGAGAACATGCAAACTCTATACAGAAACACCAACTGACCTAGCCGAGGCTCGAACCAGCGACCTTCTTGCTGTGAGGCAACAGCACTACCTACTGCGCCACCTCGTCGCCCACACACAAACACTACAGCCAATTTAGCGTATCCAATTCCTCTATACCGCATGTGTTTGGACTTCTTGTGTACAATAGTGGTGCTATATAAATCAAATTGACATTGACACTGCAATAAAAAATAAAATAATTAATTAATTAAATTATTTTCTTACTCACTTAAGTTTATATTTCATTTCTAGTCCAAATATCTAAAACATCCTAAATGAAGAAGCATCTTCTAATATAGACAAGCCAAAAAATATAGTCTTCCTTTAAAAACTAATAAGCCCAAATTATTGTTGTTGTTTTTTTTACATCAAGCAAAATAATCTTGTCAAAACGAAAAACTATAGTATTTTGTTTACCACATTGACCAATCATTTTGCTTGTTTTAAGGAAAAACTCACTTAATTTAGACTGCATATTTCTGAGAACAAGACTATTTTGTTTGCTTGTGCAGAAAAAGCTTCTTGATTTTAGAATTTTTAAACATTTGGACTAAAAACACGATAAAAAAAACTCTAATGCTGTGTTCACACCAGACGCGGAACGCGCGGATAAATTGCGATATTCGCGCGTAAATTGCTGAGTGAACATTTGAGTTTACTCGCTTCATTTGTGCGTTAATTTTGCGCGTCAAATCCGCTTCATTCGCGTGTCAAATTCACTTCAAAACAGACGCGGATTTGCGTGATGTGCAGGGCTTCTGTCTGCCCGGTGACTCTAGCTTCATAGCTAAATGGCTAACATGGATTTTATTAAAAAAATAACAGTGTTTATGTGCTTTATGAAGGCTGAAAAACAGCGTCGATATGTATAGGGTCGTGTCTGAGTCCACTACATCCTTTCAGAGGTGCATCCAGCTCTGTGAGCTCATAAACTCCTCCAGAAACTGAACCTGGATGACGGAGGCTTTCAGCGGTGCCTCTGACTGAGCCAAGCACAGTTTGATCACTTGTTGTCTGTGTCGCCTGGAGGATTTCCCCCGGGACACCATCTACAGGTTCTACGTCACAATCACGCCCCCACAAGAGCAAGCTTCTGATTGGTTAATGCGGTGCGAATGTCCACTGAAGTTCAGATTTTTGAACTCGAGAGATTCGCGCGTAACGCTCGTTAAACGCGCAAAACGCTCAATTCGCCCCGCGCCATTCGCGCGTATCGCCCTATTCGCACCGTGCCATTAGCGCGTATCGCGCCGCAGGATGTCTATTCGCACGTTTGCATTGACTTAACATGTAAATCACTCACGCTTGACGTGCATTCCGCGTCTGGTGTGAATGCAGCATTAGGGCCCTATCATACGCCTGGCGCAATAGGTTAGTTTCTATGATGTGTCGCTATTTTCAGACCATACTTTTCCCGTTTTCCCCCTTGTTGTTTAAATAGCGAATCCATTTGCGCCGCTTTGGCCCCATTTACACTGCCAGTTAAATGTGACCCAATTTTGATTTTTTTGCTCTGATGTGACACAGGTCGGATCTGTTTTACGACCGTGTAAACACGGAAAAAACGCATGCATTCAGATATTCAGAGATTGATTTCAGGCCTCCTTCATATGTGGAAATAAATCAGATACAGATCGGATATGTGACAATGCGACTGTCATGTAAACGGGCAGATCAGATTTATTGAGGCATTATGTTCTGTACATCATTAGACTTGTGACAATGTGGTGCTTCTCCGCAGTTTAATGACAGAAGGAAGAGCGTGTGTGGAGATGCTGATATGGTAAACAACATCAGAGGAAACACAGAGGAGGAAAGTGGTCAGTCGCCACAATTTGCTTCCACCAGAACTCAGATCTCTCTCGTACCCACACATTTGTCTGAATGGTGGAGGACATCATACAGCAAATAAACCATAAGTGCAAGCTGTGATGACAGCCCTTTCCCACCTCCACCTCAAAATCATTTTAAAGTTGGGCGAACTTCGTGTTGTAACTTTTGCTTTTTGCCGCTATTAATACACGCACTGCGGGCTACACATAGAATAACTTTATTTTCTCCAACACCAGTGCGCAGCAGTGCGCAGACAGACAAATGCTACGTCTTCCAACTACACACACACACACACCAGGGCCATACAATTACATAAACTATGTAGGGGTAAATCTGGACTGAACCATTCACTGCTTTTACCACACTTTGCATATTTCGCAGAGCTAAAAACAAGACTATTTCTTCTATCGTGGCTAGTCTCAGATAGCAGGTAGTAATCGGCTCCGGCTCCGACTCGGCATCGGCGAGTGTTATCCGGGCCGAGTATGGCCCGCAGCTCGCTCACGCACATCTGTTTGTGATGATTCCTGTTATCCATTTCTGGCCCGAGCCAGTGTGTAGAGTCCGGGCCGCTTCTGGCAAGGACTCGGCTTGTTTAACTGATGACAACCGACTAAATTCTTATTTTATCTAGTAATTTGTTAGCTCCACGTTTAATGATAATTTGAAAAAATATCCATGGTACGACAGCAACAAAATAGTAAGAATATTTTGTGTGGATGGTCGCAATGTTTAGACGCAAACAAAACAATATTATTTATAAATGGATTAGCCTATACATATCATCATGGCACAGATGCTAGAATCCGCCTTTATGCATGCGCGACATCGTAAATTGTATGGCAAGTGTAAATGCATGAATTCGATATGGGTCACAATTAAAACAACGTGTAAATAGACAGGCAAACAAATCAGATATAGGCAACAAATCGGAATAGGGCATCAAGACCTGACAGTATAAACGAGGCCTTTGTGTACTCATGGGTGTTCTGGTCTAGATAAGAGGTGTGTTAAGGCGCATTGCTGGTTTCTATTTTATAGACTGCTCAATAGACCAGCTGAGAGGAGGTCTAAAGCCCAGCACAGAGCGCGTTAGTTGTGCACCTCCCTTACATATTGCTTAATACACTTTTAGCGTGTACAGCAATACACAAATATCTTTACAAATATAAAAGAATTAAAGGATTACAAAAAATATTATTTTCTAGGTTATTATAAAAATCACTGCTTTCATGCCTTCTTCATCTCGGGGGGACATTTTCAGTTTATTCATAACAATTTGCTTTTGTATAATGTAATTATTAGCAGTATTATTTATTATATTCATATTTATATTTGTTTTATTAAAAAACAAGCTTAGATTTGCCCACCTGTCAGGTTTTAGACCATATGGGGCACAGCATGTGTTTTAGGATATTAATCAGGTTTTTGAACACACTTCATTATTATTGTTCATTTATTCGTTTGCTGGAAATCAGAACTGAATTTAGAAATAGTTTTGAAACAAATCATTGTGCTTAACAAACGAAATTAATTATTTATTGTCACATCTGTCAGTACCACCCGAGGGCGCTGTAGTGCATCAGGACTCAGAAGGCACTACAGCGTCCCAGAAAGACTACAATTCATACATACCACGCGCATACACCGCAACACTTACACTGACCCGTCATCTCATCTGTTCTGTGTTACCGTTGATTATCTGGACTATTTATACAACAATTCCACCTCTATTTGTCATCGCGTCGTTTGTCTTCCTTGTCTCTCCTGCCACAGTGTTTCTAGTAAGTCTAGTATTTGAGTTTTGATTCCTGAGCCCCGTCTCTATTTTATGTTTCTTGTTTTGTTGTTTATTTGTACTTTGAGCACCTTGTTTCTCTGTTGATGCGCACTGTAAATAAACTGCACTTGGATCTGCACCTTTTTGTTTTCGTTTCAATCACGCATAACGTGACATTTATAGGCTAATGGATGTCTGTGCGCACAACACCTTTCCCCTATCCACAAAAGAGAGTGAAAGTAAATAATGAGGAGGCTCATCTCTCATTCTCGCCTGTAGATGCTCTGTTCAACTGTTTTCTCTCTAGTGAAGCGTTCAGTTTTTACACTTGCAAAGTCCGTCATGTAAATAGCAAATGCGCTATGGCGTGATGCAACTGACTCTTAAAGGGAATGGGAAATGAGACTCTGATTGATTTATTCTCAAATCACACCTATAACTTATTAAGAGAATAAGCTCAACCCTGTTAGACCATGTGCCATGGCGCAAAGCGGATCTTTCCATCCTTAAAATAGCAAACGTGGATTCTGACACGCCCTTAATGTGTTTGCACCTAGATTGTTAAAATAGAGCCTAAGTTATATTTTTAAACACAAATGAATAAGCAGTCCTATCTCAAATGTGTGTTTTATTGAATCACATATTTCAGGTCAGCAACAAACATTCGTTAAGATCTTCATTTAGTCAGAGTGCAGCTTTATATTGAGGACTAAAGGTGCGATTGATTGAGCGCATGCGCTTCTGACACTCTGACCTTGGCTTTTGTTGATCATTGAGCTCCAGTTGGGCTTCAGTTCAGTCTAAAAACTGCAGGATTTCAAGCTCATTCACAGCCTGAAGCCAATCTTACTCACTGCTGCTGCTCCAGCACACACTTCTGCTCTCTGACACACTAAAACTGCACTTTACACTGCAAACAAACGTGCTCTTATGCTGAGTTTCTGTCTTGTTTCTAGTCCAAATGTCGAAAAGTCTTAAATCAAGAAGCATTTTCTAGACAAGCAAAAAATATTGTCTTTTTTTTCATAAATAATGAGCCCTAATTAAGTGAGTTTTCCCTTAAAACAAGCTAAATAATCTGCCAATGGGCTAAGAAAAATATATTCTTATTTCTAAGTGAAAACACGATTATTTTGCTGACCCCATTAGCAGATTATTTAGCCTGTTGACTTAATTTCAGAAAATAAGGTAGTGGGATTCATTCACTAAATACATGTGTTTGCACACATTAATGTGTGAATTGTACGGCTATTTTTACTAATAAATCATGAATCATCAAAACTTCAGTGCTAAAACGTATTCAGAATATACATATAATTAGATATGTTACATAATAACCTACATATAATTTAGATATGGGCAGTTCATTCCACTGTGGTGACAGCTGCATTAGAGACTAAGCCGAAGGAAAAATGAATGAATAAATAATTAGATATGGTATTTACAGGGGGAATGAAATATAACTAGACACTAAATTGATATACAGCACAATACAATGCATATTTTATTTCTTAAGCACATTTAAAACAGCTGCTGCACTGAAAAAAAAACCTACATAAAGAATATACTTTAATATGTTTAGTTGAGTCAGGTTTATTTTTCTAGTCATCTCAACTTAAATCAGCCAAACTGACTAAAAATATTACGTTAAACTTTGTATGACTAAAACAAAAAGCATTCAAACCTGATTCACTTATTAAAATAAGTTAGAGTAACATAAAAGCCATGTCATATGTTTTTTATGGTGTGTTGAACAAAATATTTTCCAGCACAACTACATAAAATCCCAGACAAAACACTTCTAACACATTGAACAATAACTCTCATTCACGAAACGAGTGTGTGTGTGTTCGGATGTTTTTTTTTACAAATAAGTCGTGATTTATCAAAACATTGGAACTAAAATTGATTCAAAATTTGAAGGGCCAAATTTAAAGCCCTCTTCGGCTTTACTTTCATTTAAGAACATTTCATGCATGCTCCCAAACTCGTGACAAACGAGATATTGTATGCGAGGAACTGCTGGAAGAGTGTAGTTTTGATGGAGTGTTTGATACCGCACGGCGAATAAGAGAAAAAAAAAAAACTTTGCATTTCTCTGTAACTTAGATGCACTAGGTAGGTAGCGTCAGAAAGCCGTGTGTGTGTAGACTATCCTGTCACAAAATGCGGCGAGAATCCTACACTGTGGTAATAGTTTGATTGCGGTGTTTACATGTTTACACTCGGACAGCAGATCTTTCAGTCCATAATATTGTAATAATATTAACTTTGTTTAAACTTAGTGACTAAATCATTTTGACTAAGGTCTGTCTTTAAAAACTGAAAGAGTACTGCTGACGATGCAAACTAACTTTGCCATCTGAGTAAACATAAACAAAGACCTCTGATCGCTTACTTACCAAATCTGTAGTGACGCGACAATCAACACCAACTGGAGCCGGGTCTTTTATTAAAAGAGACGAGCGGCGAATCCGGATGTGATTTCTAGATGTGAAAAGCTCTCACTTAAAAATGTTCCTTACATACATATTTCTGTCGCATGTTAGCAGACCACTGTAATCCACATGTGAGTCCAGCTGCACTCTCATAGCGGGGAATTGAAAACAAAACCTTCGTTGCAGCATATTTATTTATTGATTCAAAATATACGACACATTTAAAGGGCCAAATTTAAAGCCCACTTCGACTTCACTTTCATTCAGGAACATTTCATGCATGTTCATCGTGACAAATGAGATATTGTATGCGAGGAACTGCTGGAAGAGTGTTTGATACCGCACAGCGAATGAGAGAAAAAAAAACTTTGCATTTTTCTGTAACTTAGATGCACTTGGTAGGTAGCGTCAAAAAGCTGTGTGTGTAAAGACTATCCTGTCACAAAATGCGAGGGTAATAGTTTGATTGCGGTGTTTACATGTTTACATTCGGATAGCAGCATTTACAGCAGATCTTTTAGTCCATAATATGGTAGTGATGTTAACATTCTGTAAACTTAGTGACTAAATCATTTTGACTAAGGTCTGTCTTTAAAAACTGAAAGAGTACTGCTGACGATGCAAACTATCTTTGCCATCTGAGTAAACATAAACAAAGACCTCTGATCGCTTACTTACAAAATCTGTAGAGACGGTACAATCTACACCAACTGGAGCCGCGTCTTTATTAAAAGGAGACGAGCGGCGAATCCGGATGTGATTTCTAGATGTGAAAAGCTCTCAGGTAAAATTGTTCTTTACAAACATATTTCTGTCGCATGTTAGCAGACCACTGTAATCCACATGTGAGTCCAGCTGCACTCTCATAGCGGGGAATTGAAAACAAAACCTTCGTTGCAGCATATTTATTTATTGATTCAAAATATACGACACATTTAAAGGGCCAAAGTTAAAGCCCCCTTCGAATTCACTTTCATTCAGGAACATTTCATGCATGTTCATCGTGACAAACGAGATATTGTATGCGAGGAACTGCTGGAAGAGTGTAGTTATGATGGAGTGTTTGATACCGCATGGCGAATAAGAGAAAAAAAAAAAAAACGTAGCATTTTTCTGTAACTTAGATGCACTCGGTGGGTAGCGTCAAAAAGCCGTGTGTGTACAGACTATCCTGTCACAAAATGCGAGGGTAATAGTTTGATTGCGGTGTTTACATGTTTACATTCGGATAGCAGCATTTACAGCAGATCTTTTAGTCCATAATATAGTAGTGATGTTAACATTCTGTAAACTTAGTGACTAAATCATTTTGACTAATGTCTGTCTTTAAAAACTGAAAGAGTACTGCTGACGATGCAAACTAACTTTGCCATCTGAGTAAACATAAACAAAAGACCTCTGATTGCTTACTTACCAAATCTGTAGTGACGGGACAATCAACACCACTGGAGCCGCGTCTTTATTAAAAGGAAACGAGCGGCGAATCCGGATGTGATTTCTAGATGTGAAAAGCTCTCAGGTAAAAATGTTCCTTACAAACATATTTCTGTCGCATGTTAGCAGACCACTGTAATCCACATGTGAGTCCAGCTGCACTCTCATAGCAGTAAATGACAACAAAACCTTCGTTGCAGCACATTTATACACACAACACTGATGACCCGTGTCTCCAAACTATTCTTTATCTTCCAATTGTTTTAATTACGGTTGGCAACACAAAATGGTGTCTCTCTGAACACTAACAGGCTTCTTCAAAGCTATCATGCATATTAATGAAGTTAGACAATAGAGTGTGCTGATTGGTTCAAACCAAGTCTATCTCTTAAATTAATGATGAAAACACAAAGACGTCACGATGTACTCACCGATACAGACATCCAGTCTACAAGCTGGAATACACACAAGGATCTAATCGGCGTGACGCTGCTTCAAAATTTATTTTCAAACCGGAAGAACGAATTTGCTCAAAATAACACAAAAAACAACGAATTTTCACTCTTTAATAAAATATAGGTGTCCTAATAGTGTTTATAGCAGCGTGGGGCACATATATGACTGTCAACAGCTCAAAAAAGACCCTTTAACCCCTTGATGTGTAATGGAGGCCAGCTAGTAAATGCTGTGCAGGTAAACCTCACTCCTCTGACCTGTAAAGGTGCTCTAGCAACAGCCACTAGAGGACATGGTCTTTAGCCTCCTTGGTAGAGCACCTGACTCCCATGCAGAATGTCGCCGGTTTGATATCAGCTCTGAGCGGGTTAAGTGGCGTAGGACTGGTGGGGTTACAGATGCACTACATGTGTCTAAAGTGACCCGTCTAAGTTTAAGTTATTTTTCTACATCTATTTTATCGCTTGTGCATCAAAGGGTTAAGCACAACTAATACCACACACATGCAATAATCATGTACACTCATTATAAACATGTTTACCCTCTGTATAATTACATATGTTATTTATAATGTGAATGAAAAGTGAAAAGACATTAAATACTGATATTAAAGACAATACAATTTTTTATTTCTAAAGCACATTTAAAACTGCTGTTGGATAAAGTGCTTTCCAGTACAGAACTACATAAAATCAGATTCAACAATAGTTAAACAGTAAAAGCGGATCCCATTAATTAATTTTGAAGTCTTTACTAAATAGTTGACGTTAAAATATTTAGAAAATTGTTCAAATATTTCTCAAATGATGAATATTTCAGCACTTGAACCAGCAGCATTCTTGCTGTGAGGCCACAATGCTAACCACTAAGCCACCGTGCCGCCACCAGTTATTAGAAATGAGTTATTAAAACTATTGTTTAGAAATGTGTTGAAAAAATCTTCATTTCGTTAAACAGGAATTGGAGAAAACATAGGCAATTATTAGTGAATGAGAGCCTATATTATATGTTTGTCTAGAAAATGCTTCTTGATTTAGGAGTTTTTAGATATTTGGACTTGAAACCATTTTTTCTTTCTTAATGCATTCAGTAAAAGACCTTATAGCTTTATTTTTCAGCTAATATCACATTGATCAGTGTAAATATGCTGAAAGGGCTGTTTTCTCTTATCGGGTCGAGCCGCAGGAGTCTGCAGATGGTGGAGAAAGCACACGCTGGTTGTTTTTTTAGAACTATTCAGAGGTCAGCTCAGCGTTATCTTCAGTAAAGGTTTAAATTGTGCAACAGGGATCTGAAACTTCCCATAGTCCAGTTGAACAAGACCCCAAATATTTCCCAATCTGGACTCAATGAACCACCTGAGCTTTGCATGCGGATCAATGCTTTTTGAACTGTACAGGCAGAACTCATATGAAAGTTCACCATGGTCTGACTAAACTGAACACTAATGTAAAACACATCCCTTAATCAGCAGTTTCCAGTATGATTCGAGTTTTAGTTTTTCCCCATTTATTTCTGCTTTTGAGTTGCGTTATGGGTTGCGTTATAGTTGTCTTCCAACAACTGTTAGCCTTGGGAAGTTGTAAAAAGTGACTTTTCCAAACTTTTCTAATAGTTTGCAGTGCTAAATAGTCAGCAGCTGTACTTATCCAGAGCGAGCAGAAGGGCTGCCAGAACCACTCGGGACCCCTCACACCCAGCACACTGCCTCTTTGAACTGTTACCTTCTGTTTGACGCTACAGAGCACTGCGCACCAGAACAGCCCAAAACAGAAGGGCTTCTTCCCTCAGGCAATCCATCTCATGAACACTTGATGATAATAATTATGAAACAAACAAAACTACCTGCTATCTTCTTAAGGCGCAAGGTGTTTTTTTACATGCATTTTTTATTTCTCTTTGCTATTTGGGCTTATTGGAACCTAATTACAATAAAAATCTAAGTATCATTTTTGATATGATGTACTTTTAGAGAAAAATGATGTCCATATATGTGGACTCGTGGTCCCAATTTATAGAAAACACATTTTCCTAAATGTTTTTTTAATGCATATTTAATCGAATTTTTTGCACTTGCTTTGACTATCAAAGAGTAAAAACAACATTTATTTCTCATTTTGGACAGTTAAAAATTGGGTTTGGGACATTTCATATAATGCAAAACAGTTGCAGAATGACACTGTGTGTCTGTAACAAAATATAAAATAATAAAAGTGTTTTAAATAGTCATTTAAGAGCTAAAATGTGCTGTCCATGTCAGTGCCGACCCGTGGCATAGCCATTATAGGCAAATGCTAAGGCCGATGTACATCCAGGGGGGCGCCAGAAATGAGCGGCGTTAGGTTGGTTTTGTTTTCGATATTCCTGAAACATTTAGTGATAGACGGCAATAACTCAAAAACCTCTTACCCTAAAAAGATCTGAAGTGTGTTTCCTACAAAAAGACACAGCGGGTTACGTTTCACAGCTGTCTTTTTCTTTTTTTTTCGCTCGAAACTACGACCACTGCTTCGTTTAAGCCCTCGCAATGTGCGTTTAGCCGGGAGAGCTCGCGCTGAGTGGAGCTCTCAGTAAGGGACCGTCGGAAAAGTGTTTTTTTTTTTTTTTTTTGCTCCGTCCTGCGTGTTTTATTGTAAGTGAAGTTTAATTTTAAACTAATTTCGAGAGGAGCATGTGCTCATGATTGACCCAGCTGGTCCACCTTGGCTGATTATGATCCTCCAATCAAAGTATCCCAAATCACTATATATATCCTCATTTCCTTTCTACAACTATCTTCGTCTGGAAGAAACCCCCCTCCTCCCCTTCTTCCTCCTTTATCCAGAATGGGCGGCACGGTGGCCCAGTGACTAGCACTGTTGCCTCACAGCAAGAATACCAATGGTGTTGGGTCCTCGCTAAGCCATCTGGTATTACTGTGTGGAGTTTGCATGTTCTCCCCGTGTCCGCGTGGGTTTCCCCCAGGTCCCCCATTTTCCACCCACCATCCAAATGTGCTCTATATTATAGATAAAACAAGCCTAAACCCTTTTTATAATGTCTTACTCTCAGGAAGTTCACCTTGGCCTCAGCAGCGGAGGAGTTTGAGATAGACCTGAGCTCAATCTCCACTCGCCCTGCAAAAGGAGGGGGGAGCCCTGGGCTCGAGGATCCCTTGAGCTCAGGGCTCTCTCCCGGGACAGCATGCCAAACAAGCTATGTATAAATCATGAGCTAAGTGTGAACTCTTGAAACAATGCTAATTTTCTCTTAAATGAGCAAGAAGAAGTCGGATGCTTTCATTATAGATCTGTGCATTCTTACATTAACTCCTCTGTTATCAAACAAAACACAATGAGAGATTCACTAGCTGCTCTTCACTAAATAACTATAGTAACTTTAATCAATATGCAAATACAATTAAAAGTGAAGTATAGATTTTATTGCTTTATTTATTTTCTGTGTAGGCCATTGATTTTAATAGGCTAAACCTTTTATTTTATTGTCAATATTTTCTAATGTTTGCCATGTATTCTATCATTTGAAGATATTTGTTGTCCAATATTTTTTGCATCCCAATGTTGACAGATTGCTAATCAATAAATAGCTATAGTGCTATCTGTTAGTTTTAACGTCAGCTAATGTTATGGAAGGGCATAGATGTTATTGAAAATAGTAATAGTAATGTAAATACCCTCATCATTCCTTCCTCAAGCAAATGTGTAAATATTAGATCTATTCAGCGATAACGTTAATTGCATTGACATATTTATCTGACGTTTTCCCAGCTTATAGTAGTCGATCAAAAAGCGATTTAGTTTCTTATGACTGTACACTAGCAGTGGAGTTTACTGCGATGTGACGGCCGCCACCTGAAATCTTGCCTAGGGTGCCACATTGGCTAGGGCCGGGCCTGGTCCATGTATGTGGACACTCAAGCCCTAGGAGGCTACACACTTTTATACACATATGCACTTATTTAACAACACACTTTACATGCCAATTTGCACATAACAGCTGTACATATAATGTTGTATATAGTACCTGTACATCCACTTGTCAGTGTGTATATTTGCAGTCATTACTTCTATTTTTTATTATCTGTTTGTTGTCCTGTCTCTGCTGCTCTGTAGAAGCTCTGCCACCAAAACAAACTCCATGTATGTGTGAACATACCTGGCACCCCGGAGCACCCGGAGGAAACCCACATGGGGAGAACAAGCAAACTCCACACAGAAACACTACAGACCCCGCCGGGACTCGAACCAGTGACCTTCTTGCTGTGAGGCGACAGCGCTACTGTGCAACCAGTATTATTGTTATTATTATATATTTTTTTATTTATTACTTCAGTAATACTGTGATTAAACATGGTAAACACATTGTGATTAAGTTAAATGGCCACCTGGCCATCGAGAAGAAGGAGGCAGAGAACCGACACACTTTTAAAGAATTGTGAATGAAAAAATAAAACAAACATCGATAAAATAAAACATCAAACTGAAAGCAAAAGTAAAACAATATGTCCGGGCCCGGTCCTTGCTCTCTCAGCACTTGCTCTCCTCGTTTTAGCCTAGAGGGCTCCTCCGTGAGACTCGAGGCAAGTGATGTGTCCAGGTGTCCCTGATTATCTCACTTATCTCGCCTTGCACGCCTTCACGTCTCTCGGCCTTGTATCACTAGCCACGTATCTCCATCACCCCTTCAGGTTGCGGGCACCTTGCTTTGGCGCCTGCTCCCGGGGGCGATGGTCCTGGTCTTAGGGGTCCAAGCTTCAGGACCAGCGAAACCTAAGAATAATATAAGGCTGCGAGAAAGGAGCCTGATAGTTGAGGAAAGACTGAAGAGCGACAGAGAGAGTGGAGAGAAGGAAAAATAAATAAAATTGGGGTTCGGTTCTCTAGACATGCTGCCACTCGCTCCTCAACCAGCTGAGAGATCCAACGATGTGCTGGGAGCCCTGTGGAGGAATCTATCCACACCTTCCCGTGTCCGGCGGCAGTTCGCATGTGATATGATTGATCACGTCTGGTCTCTCATCCGTAATCATTAGAAAGCCAATCTGATTAATCCAAACTCACTATAAGTACCCCGTCTTACTCTCTTAGCTTCATTTTTTGAAGAATCACCTCACCCACCCCATCTCCTCCTTTACCAGTGGAAGTTCTCGAGAACTATCTGATCCTGTACCTTCTTAGGCTGCTTTCACACATGTGAATCGATTCAGTTGTTCCGAAACAGAGATTACAATTGTTACATTGTTGCTCTTTGCTCTTGGAGCAGTTCGCTTTCACACTGCAAAGTTTCTAATCGGACCAAAAGAGCTAAAAACAAGTCACGTGTGAGTAAACTCTCCTTACATTGGTCAGCGCCGCCACATTGGTACAGTGCTCCCAGGACAAATGTCATTCAACCGCACTAGTCAAGACAGTGTTACTACGTGAAGATGCGGGACTTTAGCGCTGTCTACGGGTGTAGTAACGAGCAAACAAAGAAAACAAAGCACAAAGGCAGAACATTTAATATGTAAGATTAAGTTTTTTTTTGTTTTTGTATGTTCTGAACTTTTGTGCTAATCAGGTAACGTTATTGATGATAACAGTCACTTACTGCATTCACCATACGGCAAAGCAGCTCCAACTCGCACTAAACACTCGGCTTATGCTAGTTTTGTTGAATAAAATCAGCAAACAATGCAAAAGAAATATGACAACGAGATGCTGCGCTGCCAGAAACTTTTTTTATTGTCGGCTAACGTTAGTGAAAGAGTCGTTCGGGGGATTCATTCACAAACGAATCGCTCCCTCCGTCAGTATGAGCAGTGAAAGCAGGAGAGGAGCTGTGTTTCAGGACATGTTTAGATCAAATTTAACAGGGAGGGTGAATCGTACATTTCTGCACACACAAACACAAGCTTTTTGTCAGGAATGCCCGTGCGGTCACTGATCCATCAATGTAGAAAAGTGATGTAAAATTATAATTTTCATAATAAAAAAAATATATATATACTAACATCCAGGAAAACTCCCGATCATAGATATATGTGTATATCTCTGGCTTTGGATGGCCACAGTCCTCCACTGTACCTTGGTCCCGCATTCATTTCAAAGGAGCGCTACCCTGTAGCAAGATGGCGGCGCTATTGACGCATTCCCTCCAATAGACAACAGTAGGCCAGGCGACATCTAGTGCATATATCTATGTGTCAAACTCAGTTCCAAAAGGGCCGCAGCTCTGCACAGTTTAGTTCTAACCCTAATTAAACACACCTGATCAAACTAATTGAGTCCTTCAGGCTTGTTTGAAACCTACAGGTAAGTGTGTTGGAGCAGGGTTGGAACTAAACTGTGCAGGGCTTCGGCCCTTTTGGAACCGAGTTTGACACCCCTGCCTTAAGGGAAACATATTGGAAACGTTTATCTCATACACCTTAAGTGTTATAAGATGCACTGATAGTTGCTGTATTTTGTGGTCAATACTATGATAATAGTTACTGTAAACATGATTAATTAAAATTAAATAGTGTCTTTACAAATGTTTTACTTTTTTGTCTTGATGATGGATGTGTGTTTACTCCATCAGTAGCTTTATATGACTGTCTGAGGCCTAAAAAATGTTGACTATTGTATGTGATTCAGCCAGAAAATAATGTTTCAACCCCTTGAAAACCTCTAAGGGAAACGTATGGCAAATGTTTTTCACATACACCTAACGTATGTTACAAGATGCACTGATTGTTGATCTCTCTTGCTCTCAACACTTTAATTAATGTGATAAACATGGTATCTTATAAATGACCAAATAAACAGTAACCATTACTATAGGCCTGGATAATAAGATATATAAACATTGTTTTCAATGGTTTATTAGTCATTTACTAACTCATTCTCAATTATCTTAAATATCTCCAACTGCTCTTAAATACAAATGGTTCATAAATAATGTGATACTTAATTTAGTCATGAAAAATCAATTACTCACAAATTATGAAAGTACAACTATTAGGCACATTATAAATGTGCTCATAAGTCAAGAATAGAGCATTTGTAGCTTTAGATATAAACTGCTTACTAACATCTGTTAATGTAGAGTTAATGCTTAACAGTTATTGAATTCACTATATGCTAATAAATGATTCATCGTGTGTAGGTTTTACAAAGTGTTACCGAATAGTCTTTCATTTTATTGCCATTTCAATTTTAGTTTTACTGGCAATATCTCCCATGTAAACACAATTAAATAAAGTGATGATTTTATGCTGTTGTTTACATTTTTAAAATGTATTTTTGTTACATAATTATTGTGGCAACCACGGCTGCCAGATTAGTAATTATTCTATATGTTCAACAGTTTTAATTTGTAAAGAGGTTTACATTTTTATTGTAATTTTTACAAAATTATTGTGGAAACCACAGCTGCCAAAATATTTTTGTAAAAACAACAAGATTTCTTTGTTAAAATACTAAAAATGTAATGATTTCTTACACAAACTTTCTGTAAATTTTACATAATATTAATTTGTTTTTACATAATTATTCTGTACATAAACAGTTTTAAATTGTAAACCGGTTTACAATTTTATTGTATTTTTTACTAAATTATTCTGGCAACCACAGCTGCCAATTTTATTTAAAAAAAAATGATTGACTATTGTATGTTGACTATTGTATGTGATTCAGCCAGAAAATAATGTTTCAACCCCTTGGAAACCTCTAAGGGAAACATATGGCAAATGTTTTTCACATACACCTAAAGTATGTTACAAGATGCACTGATCGTTGATCTCTCTTGCTCTCAATACTTTAATTAATGTGATAAACATGGTATCTTATAAATGACCAAATAAATAGTGTCTTTGCAAATCGAACAGTAGCTTTATGACTATGGGGGTAAAGAAACCTAAAAAAATGCGACTGCTGTGTTAGATACAGGCAGAAAATAACATTGCATTCCCCTTAAGGGAAACACATTGAAAATGTGGAAAACACCTAAAGTGTTATAAGATGCACTAGTTACTGTATTTTGTGGTCATTACTATAAGTAAACATGGTAAATACAAATTAAATAGTGTCTTTACAAATGTGGTGTATACATCAGTAGCGTTATATGACTGTCTGGGGCCTAAAACATGACTATTGTATGTGATTCAGCCAGAAAATAATGTTTCAACCCCTCTGTAAACAAACCCCTTAAGGAAAACATATGGAGAACGCTTTCCACATACTTTGGACCTGTAGTATTGATAAACTACACTGATAAATATCTCACAGAGTAAATGCTCAAATAAAGGGTGTCTTTACAAATCTTTTATGTATTTTTGTCCTAATGCTGGATGTGTGTATACTCCATCAGTATGACTGTCTGAGGCGAGCCAGCTTTCGTGGTGATGATTGTGGAACACGAAACGTCGACCTTTTCGCTAGTTTCTTAGAAAACACTCCCTGCTTTAAACATCACGTGCATTTCTGCAAGAAATTAGAGAATGGCGTGTATTTATATCTCCAGGAGGGGCTGGAATCGCACGCAGCTCTTGCTTCAGACCGAGCGCAGCTGAAACCAGAACCGAGGAATGCCAGCGCGTTTTGTTCCACCAGGCGATTCAACAACGGGCGCGACCACTGCACGAAAACAGGGGGAGTTTTTTTTCTAGAGCGCGCTTTTGTCGACATTACGCCTTTGCTTATTGACGTTTTGCAGATTTTTGTAGCATGAATGATGTTTCATAACACGTACGCCATATAAAAGCGCTTAAATAAGGCAGAAGTGCTGACTAGAGCTCGACGCCTTACTCCGCGC
The DNA here is from genome assembly GCF_052040795.2 of Danio rerio. Lineage (NCBI taxonomy): Eukaryota > Metazoa > Chordata > Actinopteri > Cypriniformes > Danionidae > Danio > Danio rerio. Next base: position 3,743,934 of record NC_141027.1, on the reverse strand, counting down.
TCCCCCATCCATAACTGTAGTCGACTTATTTGATTGACGGCTCCATATTTTCTGTGCGATTTTTTTTGTCAGTGGCTCCAGAAAGGACAAAACGGGGTAATACACACACAGAGAGAGAGAAAGAGAGAGAGAGGAAAACAGGGTGAGAAAATAACAAACGCAGCTGGAAAGAAAGTGCGAGATCAAGAGCGCTGGGAGCGACCCAGGGTCAAGACTGATAGAAAAATACATTTATATTTCAGAGACAAAGGAGTGTCGACTTTTACCTGTTTCTATATTTTAGGGAACTTGGGGACACGCCGACATCACAGTTATTTTACATAAGCGGTAAGTGCAACTTCCTCAGCAATGCATTCTTCATGTATTCTGTATGTATGTGCACGCGCTTTATGTCTTAAATGCATGCAACAATGTGTTGCATACAGCAACCGGTCACGATGTGTATTGTGCATGATGCAAAACGTAAATATTAGGGATTATAGTGACGAAAATATGGTTTAAATAAACTACTCGAGCCGTGACCTAAATCTTTTTTTTCCAGCTGCAAACTTACAAACATTATGGCAGCATTAAAATAGCATGATTGGGCTGCAGGGAATGCAGAACCAACAAGACTTGTATATTTATGGGGGTGGATTTGGTGACTTGTGAGATTTCAGTTGACCAGATGATTTTCTTTGTTCGCGGATTGTGTGGATCTCTTGCAGGAGGGATGCATAAGTGTGTTTTTGTGTGTACGTGAACTTGGGATTGAAGCGGAAAGCGGGGCTCGCGCAGCGGGCTGCAGCTCCAGCCGTGGGCTTTTCTGCGCGGCTGCAGAGCCGCGTCCGTTTACACGCCGCGGCTGTGGAGAATGTGTGTCAATGTCAAAGGGAGGTGTGTCGCGAGCCCAGACAAACCCGCAAAGGCCTTTTCCAGCCACGACTGCACTGAAAAACAGCCACAGACTGTGTGTGTGTAAGTGAGTGTGTGTGTGTGTGTGTGCTGGAAAAGCGGCTGTGCTGACTGAGATACACTGCGATATCTGGCTGTCGAGCCGCGGGCGCTTTATCTGGGCTCCTCAGTGACTCACACTGCATTTAAAGAGACAGTTCATCAAACATTCATCTGCATCTTTAGTCACTTCATTTATTTAGACACAAAATGAATTATCAATATTATTAATGATTAATTTAATTATAATTTTTATTATTATTATTAATTAATGTTCATTTAATAATAATAATGATGATAATAATAATAATAATAATAACTATTATTATTATTATTATTATTATTATTATTAATTATTGCCAATTTAATTATACTTTTATTATTATTATTATTATTATTATTGTTATTATTAATTATTATTAGTTATTGTCAATTTAATTATACTTTATTATTATTAATTATTATTAATTATTGTTAATTTAATTATAATAATTATTAATTTAGTTAATTTAATAATAATAATAATTATTATTATTAATTATTGTCAATTTAATTATACTTATTCTTCTTATTATTACTTATTAATCCTTTTAATTTAATTATTATTTTTAAAGGGGTGGTCCAGAATGTTATTTTTAAGGCTTGGTTGTGTTAATAAGATGCAAAGCAATGTGTGCTCATGTTTAACTTGAAGGAAATCGTGTTATTTTTTCATAAATCTCACTTTGATTATACACAGCTACTCAGCTAACATGAAAACGACTGTCATATTTCCTAGTTTCTCTAAAAGGCCCACCCTCAAGTGACTCTGATTGGTCATCATCATAATATGCTGTGATACGCCGATCGGCTTCACGTCACGCCCTGACAAGCACGCGCGTTTTGTGTAAACAGTCAGTCAGTCAGTCAACACGTGTCTGTAACGAGTGAAAATGGGATGCGGCTCCTTTAACTGTTTCTGTGCCTTTTAGTGTGTTTATGCGTGTATACGATGAAGTATCTGTAACACGAGAAGCGCATGTGCGCGGGAGAGATTTTTATTGTTCTTTTTCTCTCATGCTCGGATTAAGTTATTTTCTGTGGTGACAGAATAAAGCACAAGATGTGAGATGAGACCTTTGTGAGCCTGGATTGATTTGTTTTTGATGTTACACTCCAGTTGGGAAATCATTGCTGTATTTTTTTTAAATCAACGCGTTACAGGACGTCTTTCATGCATATGCGGAATATGCCTGTGTAAGTAACATGAATCGTTCACATATCTTTTGCGACTTTATTGTCCGAGTTGTAAAACGCATAGCAAAGCTGCCTATAGAGAGAAACTCTGCCGTCTCACACAGAGAGACGCAGGTGCTGGCCAAGAGTGCGTGTATGTGTATGTGTGTGTGTGCGTTTACAGCCGTTTGATAAATATAGATTTGTAACGTTAGCTAATTCGTTAGCGGTTACCATAAATTGTTTACATCTTTGCTACAACACACCGTTAAAGTTAGACACTGTACATGTCATGATCAATTTTAACAAATAAAAACACTTACAGGTCATGACTCAGAGTTCACAGCGTCTCCTTGCTCCATCTTTGAGGAGATTTTAACTGAATCCAGCACTGAACTGGGAGAGATTCTGGAAGCTGTGTTTTGTCAAATCATGCTTGCTATGTATTTTATAGTTCTCTGGAACATAATTAATATTGAACTGTAAGCACTTCTGTGTTTGGGTCGTGTCATTTGGAAGCCCAACAACAGAAACAGAACAGCTCTGTGGAAACAGCAGGATGGCATTTCTCTCTCTGCAGTAACGTTACAGCGCCTCTGGCCACGGCCTTTACCTGCGCAGTGTGGGATGCGCAATAACGAACTTTTGTGATCTCACAGGGGGCGGAAGTATTTTTTGTAGTCCCCAAAATTCGTTAATTGTAGGCGTTGCTAAGCTAACTCTGTACAAATCAAGGTCTCCCTTTGCATTAAACTTTGAATATTTTACATTCAGAGATGCTGTTTATGTTCACACAGCTACATTACACATCAACTGAAGTTTAAAATATAATATCGTAGTGGACCACCCCTTTAATTGAAATAAAAAGTAAAAATAATATAGTAATATTTAATAATAAATACAATTAGCGATATTAGTTTATTTTTAAATACTATTAGTAATACTATATGTTTACTATAGTGATGTGTAATATACTGAATGTATTAGTATACGGTATTTGCAACTCTTTCTTAATGTTACATCGCAGTGTTAGAGTGCTATATATTTCACTTATGTTGGCACAACATGAGATTTTTATTAAACAACATTTTTATTTATTAAAGTTTTAATCAAATGCTAAAATAGTGTAGTAAATAACAGTACATACTATAGTGTTTTTGAACCACACTGTAATGATTGTATTAAATACTGTATTGTAGTATTTACAGCTCTTCATTAATGAATGCTACATCAAACTGTTGTATTACTGTATAGGTGCTGTGTTTATTTTTTATGTATTTTCACTTAAACTAAGATTTTTATACAAAGCTTTTGTTTAAAAAAAAGATTCACTTAAATGAAAACAATACTACAGTAATCATAGTAAATATGTTCTGATACAGACCATAGCGAGGTGTTTTATATAATGTGTATAATACTGTATTTATAATAAAGTACAACTCTTTGTTAACAAATGCTCCAAGATATTGTAGTATTAGCTGTAAATACTGTAGTATATCTTAGCTTTTACTACTGTTAGCTGTGGTTTATTGTGGCTACATTATAGCCTGTGGTTGTAGAAAGCTTGCAGTGCTGTATTGGGTTGTTTACATTACTATAGTTGTTGTGTTATACTACTACAGCAGATTAATTGAAGTATTTTACCACAGTATGGTTCAAAACACTGTAGTATTTGCTATAAGCTACTATAGTATATTATCATGTGTGGGATGATGAAAGTAATCCATATGATCATAATCTTCCAAGTCTTGCACCAAATTTAACTCATAAATACAACTAGATTATTAAAGTTTAAGGACAAACTTTGAGCCTGGCTTGTGAAAGCCTGTTGGTAATATTGTATTTAGTTTAAACAGTTTTTTAAAAGTATAGATAGATAGATAGATAGATAGATAGATAGATAGATAGATAGATAGATAGATAGATAGATAGATAGATAGATGGATGGATGGATGGATGGATGGATAGATAGATAGATGATGTGCTAGCATGAGTCAAATAAGCCAACCCCCGCTTCTCTGCGATGTTCTGATGCTGAGATATAGCTGCTGTTATATAGTTGCTAGGTTAGTCTGTTTTGTTGCTATGGAGTTGATTGACAGCTTAGACTGATGATGTATCAAAGCCTCTTCCCAGTATGAACAGTTAAAACAACCCCCATGTCTCTATCACACTGCAGCATGACGATATCAATCTGAACCTCTATAATGGCAGTCTATGGGACCGTTGCTAGGGTCCAGTATCTGGTTGTTAGGGTGTGGCTAGAAAGTTAAAAGCTCATCAGTTATTGGTAGTTTGGTAGTCTGAGTTAAATGAGCCCAGTTAGAAGTCTGTGCGACAGTCTGATGTAGAGTTATGAGCTCACAAAGTTTGACCCAATGTAAAGTCAGTGAGAGTCTTTTGCAGTGGAAGTCTATGGGACAGTTTCTAGGGTCCCAAAAGTGGTTGCTAGGGTGTGGCCAGAAAGTTAAAAGCTCATCAGTTATTGAAAATTAGGTAGTCTGAGTTAAATGAGCCCAGTTAGAAGTTTGTGTGACAGTCTGCTGCAGAGTTATGAGGTCACAAAGTTTGATCCAATGTTAAGTTAATGAGATTTTTCCGACAGTCCCGGGACGTTTTTCGGAAAACCGAAAGTCGGATCAGTCGGAAAAGATATAGCAACCCGAGTCAGACCAGTTTGGAGGTCTGGTGTGACTTTGGTGGTCATAGCTTGAAAGCTCTAGAAGGAGATAGAGTTAAATTTTTTGTCTCCCAAGAAAAATAGGATAACAGTAGTCTGGCTTGCTACACAAGCCAGCCTAAATATATTTTAGCCGTTCCTGCACAGGATTTTTTAAGTTTTAATAATTAAATCTGATTTATGTGTCTGATTTTGTGACACCTGATCCTGCAGATTTCAGCATTACATCACTCTCTCTGCTCTGATCATTCTTCACATTAAAACAATCTTTTTTATTTCAGTCCATGTCATCAATCCCTGTTGTTTTTCACCCCCTCTCTCTTCAAGTACACTTCATATAGAGTGCAAAACTCCATCTGAATTGCTTTGAAACGAATATTTACTTCTAATTAGTTCTTTATTTATCAGGGGTCTCCCCAGCGGAATGAACCGCCAACTATTCCAGCATGTTTTATGCAGTGGATGCCCTTCCAGCTGCAACCCAGTACTGGGAAACACTCATACACTACAGCCAATTTAGTTCAGCAATTCCCCTATGGCGCATGTGTTTGGACTTGTGGGGGAAACCGGAGCACCCGGAGGAAACCCACGCCAACACGGGGAGAACTACACACAGAAATGTCAACTGGCCCAGCCGAGGCTCGAACCAGTGATCTTCTTGCTGTACAAGTGCAAGTATATAAAAGTAGAAAATGTGCACACTTTTGAGTGTGCAACCAGGTAGTAGAAGCTTTGGGACATGCTACAGCTTTATTAATGGACTGTTCTGTTGCTTAGTTACAGTGTCCTGTCAATCATCCACATTTCTCCCATATTTAATTTGCAACAAACAAAATTGGCCATAGTGTGTGTGTGTGTGTGTGAAGGAGTGAATGAGCCTGAGCACGCTTATGTCATCGATGATGCGCTGTTCAGTTTAACAGAAGAGAAGCTCCCTCGTGTTGAGAACCGGGTACTGTACTGTGGTGTTAGTGTCTACTATGAAGCGTGTTTCGGGGTGCCGCTGCGATCGGATCCTATACCAATGTTGGCGACCCGGGGGTTTCACAGACTGTACCCAGGGCCGGCGCTTCCATAGAGGCGACCTAGGCGGCAGAATAGAGAGGGCGGCGTCCCCGAAACTATCCTCGCCACCCACACCCTCATCCGCTTATAGGGTGGCAGAATAGAGAGAGCGGCGTCCCCGAAACTATCCTCGCCAGCCATGCCTCAGTTATATCCACGTCTAGCGCGGCAGAATAGAGAGGGTGGCGTCCCCTAAACTACCCTCGCCACCCGCGCCTCAGTTATATCCGCGTCTAGGGCGGCAGAATAGACCCCCCCGGTTTCATTTTAGGTTTGAGGGCGGTGTGACCGTCCTTTGCCTGGAGCGGCAGTTCAGCTTGCACCGGCCCTGACTGTACCACAATGCTGTTGACCGGGGGGGCAGGGGTTGAAATTACGGGAGTTTTCTATGATAAATAACAAAAGTTGGCGGTTCAATCCGCTGTGGCGACCCCGGATTAATAAAGGGTATAAGCTGACAAGAAAATGAATGAATATATATTTATTTATATATATATATGTATATATATATATATATATATATATATATATATATATATATATATATATATACAGCACACCTATATATATATATATATATATATATATATATATATATATATATATATATATATATATATATATATATATGTATGTATGTGTGTGTATTTATTTATTTATTTATAATTTTTTGTTGTAAATTAATTTAAAAAACTAATAATTTAAAAAGTAAAGCATAGAAAAGACATTTTATGTGATAAATATAATCTAAATAAATAAAAATAAATAAATAAAAGTAGAAAAGCTGCATTTTAGGACTGTTGGGACCCAAAATGTCATAAAACACCATTAAAATGTGCTGATTTTTAAAAATGATTTATTAATATATATATATATTTTTTTTTTTTTTGCAAACTTTAAGATGTCTGTGATAGCCGAGGTTTTATTGTTTTGTTTTGTTTCAACAAAGAAAAAAAACACAGTATTAAGACATGTCTGTGAGATTATGCTTTGTTTTGTAGGGAAAATAACATTTATAATTAATCACATTGAGTCGCGTCGATTCATTTAGCAGCTCTGGTGGATTCTAGTTTACTTCATATCGACTAAACTGTAAATAAAAATTAAATAAAAGTAGAAATGGTGCATTTTAGGACTGTTGGGCCCCATGGCTGGAGTGGCTTAGAACCTCCAAATCACTAAATCTGCCCCTGATCGGATGGAAACATATCTATTTTCATCCATAGTAAGAAGATAAAGTTGTATTATAATAGGTCAAAGGTTGCTTTGAATATTCCATATATTTACCTTTGTGTTCACCTGAAGAAAGAAACAGGTTTGGATCAAGCGGAGGATGAGTAAAAGATTCATTAAAGTAGCGCTGTCCCTTTAAATGGAGCCAGTTGTTTAAAGTGTCTTCAAACATTAGAGCTGCTCAGACTGATGCAGGAGCGGCAGCTGGTCTCAGGACTCAGGCCTGGCATTTCTGAGTTGTTTGGGGTCTATTCGTGGGTTTGTCTTGTAAGGTCAGGGGAATGTGGATTCCTCCAGCAGTTCTGGGATCAGTGGACTGTCAGTGAGTTTGTCTTGTAAGGTCAGGGGAATGTGGACTCCTCCAGCAGTTCTGGGATCAGTGGACTGTCAGTGAGTTTGTCTTTTAAGGTCAGGGGAATGTGGACTCCTCCAGCAGTTGTTGGATCAGTGGATTGTCAGTGAGTTTGTCTTGTGAGGTCAGGGGAATGTTGACTCCTTCAGAAGTTCTGGGATCAGTGGACTGTCAGTGAGTTTGTGAATTTGTCTTGTAAGGTCAGGGGAATGTGGACTCCTCCAGCAGTTCTGGGATCAGTGTCAGTGGCTTGTCATTCATGTTGTATCTACGGTGCATTGAGTGATTGTACAAACACACAGTTACAGGACCAGCGTGGAGTGAAGGAGGAGTATATTTAGACTGACTCAGTTAAGTAATGAGTGAGGGGAAACTTCCATCTGTTAGGAAACATTCTATCTATCTTTCTATCTATCTATCTATCTATCTATCTATCTATCTATCTATCTATCTATCTATCTATCTATCTATCTATCTATCTATCTATCTATCTATCTATCTATCTATCTATCTATCTATCTATCTATCTGTCTATCTGTCTATCTGTCTGTGTCTGGGATAGATAGACTAACTGAACAGCAGAACGATAGAACAACATAATGATAGATAGAATGATAGAAAGAACAATGTAATGACAGAAAAATGGTACATATTGATGAAATGAGACTATGAAATGATAGAAAGACTACAAAAGAAAGATGGAGTGATAGACAGACCATTGTTCTATTGTTCCATCATTCCATCTATTGTTTCAACATTGTATCATTTTATCTTCCTATAATTCCACCTATTGTTCCATCATTCTATTTTTCCACCATTCCATCTATTGTTCCAGCAATCTGTCTATCGTTTTATTGTTCCATCATTCTATATATTGTTCCATCATTCCATCTATCATTCCATTTATTGTTCCATCATTCAATCTTTCCACCATTCCATCTATTGTTCCATCAATCTATCTATCTTTTATCATTCCATTTATTTTTCTATTATTCCATCTTTTCATCATTCCATCTATTGTTCCATCTTTCCATTGTTCCATCATTCTATCCATCTTTCCATCATTCCATCTATTGTTCCATCATTCTATCTATTGTTCTGTAATTTCATTGATTGTTCCATCATTCTATTTATCATTCTATTGTTCCACCATTCTATCTATCATTCTATTGTTCCATCATTCTATCTATCATTCTATTGTTCCATCATTCTGTCATTCTATCTATTGTTCCATAATTTCATCTATTGTTCCATTATTTTATCTTTACATCATTACATCTATTGTTCCATGTTTTTATCTGTTGTTCCATCATTCTGTTTATCGTTCCGTAATTCCATCTATTGTTCCATCATTCTTTCCATCATATCATCTATTCGTCCATCAATCTCTCCATCTTTCCATCATTACATCTATTGTTTCATCAATCTATCTATAATTCTATTATTCCATCATTACATCATTCTATCTATTGTTCCATCATTCCATCTATTGTTCCATCATTCTATCTTTCCGTTATTCTATCTATTGTTTCATCATTCTATCTATTGTTCCATCATTCCATCTATCTTTCCATCATTCCATCTATCGTTCCATAATTCCATCTGTCGTTCCATAATTCCATCTATCGTTCCATCATTTCATCTATCCTTTCATCATTTGATCCATCGTTCCATAATTCCATCTATCGTTCCATCATTCCATCTATCTTTCCATCATTCCATCTATCGTTCCATGATTTTATTTCTTTTCATCGTTCTATTTTTCCATCATACTATTTTCCATCATTCCATCTATCATTCCATTATTCCATCTGTTGTTCCATCATTCCATCTGTTGTTCCATCATTCCATCTTTCCATCCTTTTATCTATCTTTCCATCATTCCATCTATCTTTCTATCATTCCATCTATCTTTCCATCATTCCATCTATCGTTCCATGATTTTATTTATCTTTCCATCATTCTATCTTTCCATCATACTAGTTTTGCATTATTCCATCTGTTGTTTCATCATTCCATCTATTGTTCCATCATTCTATCTTTCCATCATTCCATCTATTGTTCCATCATTCCATCTTTCCATCCTTCCATCTATTTTTCCATCATTTTATCTATATTTCCTTGATTCCATCTATCATTCCACCATTCTATCTATTGTTCTGTAATTCCATCTATCATTCCATCATTTTATTTACCTTTCCATCATTCTATTGTTCCATCATTCCATAATTCCATCTATCATTCCATCATTTTATTTATCCTACCATCATTTCAACTATTGTTCCATAATTCTATCTTTCCATCATACTATCTTTCCACCATTCCATCTATTGTTCCATAGTTCCATCTATCATTCCACCATTCTATCTATTGTTCTGTAATTCCATCTATCATTCCATCATTTTATTTACCTTTCCATCATTCTATTGTTCCATCATTCCATAATTCCATCTATCATTCCATCATTTTATTTATCCTACCATCATTTCAACTATTGTTCCATAATTCTATCTTTCCATCATACTATCTTTCCACCATTCCATCTATTGTTCCATAATTCCATCTATCGTTCCACCATTCTATCTTTCCATCATTTCATTTATATTTCCATCATTCTATCTTTCCATCATACCATCTATCATTCCATCCTTCTCTCTATCGTTCCATCGTTCTGTAAATCTGAATGTGATGTACATATGAGCGTGAGTGATACCATAGATGTACAGTTAGAGTGTACTGCTGTCTCAGGTAAGAGTGTCAGCATCAGCAGGTCTGGGATCAGTGTGTGTGTATATGTGCATCAGGTAAATGAGCAGTCAGTGCGGTGACGCTGCAGACTCTTGTGTTTAGTAGATCTGCTGCTCATATAAAGCTTCCTCTGTTCCCACGCTGTTCTCCAAGCGCTCGACTCCCGCTATTTCTGCTCCCTGTGGGTTTCTCTCTCTCATTCACTCCCTCACCTCCCTCTGCCCTCTTCAGCTCCAGCACATCTCAGAAATCACCATCAATATTGATTTGGAGCTGGATTTAAAACTAGACTTGTAAAACCTGATTCTCTAATGTAGTGGGAGAAAAGTGTATTGCGGGTTGGGAATAGAGCTGAACATCATAGAGTTGTGTTCGTTTTTCTGTCCTGGGATTTGTTTGTATTTTTTGACACTATGATTTTAGGATATTTTGATGGCTTTTCTGATTAATATATGAAGAGTTCAGATGCAAAATTGTCTGAAATTTTCTGTTAAAATTAGCCTTTTTCTTCAGGTTCCTGAGTGTAGGTTGAGTAGGTTAATATTTATAACAAAAAGGTATTCATTCATTTCCTATAAAGTGAAATACCTGAAAATAAATAGGAGTCTGAGGAAAAAAAAAAAGCTCATTATAGAATATACACACACACATAAGCACACACACACATACATTAGTGCTGTCAAATGATTCATCGTGATTAAGTTACTTTTACATAATGTGTGTGTATATGCCATAGACTGTACGAGATATGGACTTAGTATCCATGACATCTGACACCTAGGGGTGTCACGATTTCGATTTTTAATCAAAATCGATCGAAATTTATGCTCAATATCGATTATCGAATCAAAAAGTAGAATGGTCGATGCTGCCACGCCCCCATGTCACGTCAGCTTGGCTTGCCAAGCAGGAAAAAAACAGGCTTGTTGAAGTGCTTGTTAAACTGCAGAAGCAGGAGATCCGTCGACAGAACTTAAACCCTCTCCTCTTTCAATGAAGTCGCCGGTGTTTAAGCATTTTGGATTTCCAGTGAGTTATGTTGACAACGTTCGTGTTGTCGACAAAAAAAAAACACAGTTTTGCAAGCTCTGCTATGTACGTATTACGTACGGTTCGTCCGATAGACAACATCGGCATCGCGATCCTCCACCCGCCCCCGTTGCAAATCAGCTCGCGAAAAGTACACACTCAGGCCCTGTTTACACTGTCTTTGTTTTTTAAATGGCATTTTAGAACGACAACGATTTGACATCCACAGTGGAGTGTAGCATTTCTGAGCAGCCCTCCTTCCTCACTACCTCTGAAAATGCACATCACGTGACCACACAGACACAGACGCACATACAGCCATGCGCTCGAGAAAGCAGGTCCAGGCAGTCAGAGGACTGCTTCAATCTTTCACTCACTTGTACTTAACGTTAGTCATTTTAGCGAACACCTCAGATACTGTTGGCTGGTTCCTGTTGGCTGTGCGTCTTTTTACCGACGCCATTATAACGACACAGATCACTGCCTATTCACGAGTCCCGCAGAAAAAAGTGATTGACAGGTGGTAATTATGTGTGTATCTTGCCTTTATTCATTTACTGTATGATTTGTTTATGGGTAAAACAAAGACCATGCAGGTCAGGTAGTTTAAACAGTAGGCTACAAATAATTAATTGGTCATTAATTAATTATTCATAATCAAAAATCGAATCGAATCGTGCCTTTAGAATCAAAAATGTAATCGAATCGAGGATTTGGAGGATCGTGACACCCTTACTGACACCCATAGGTTTCTTAAGAAGCCAAAAGAGGTAAAGTCTAGATCGGATGAGTTCAGAGATGCTCTTCTGCAGATCTCGGTTGTGACGAGTGCTTGAGTTACTGTTGCCTTTCTATCCGCTTGAACCAGTCTGGCCTTTCTCCTCTGACCTCTGGCATCAAGGCATTTGCGCCCACAGAACTGCCCCTCACTGGATATCTTCTCTTTTTCTGACCATTCTCTGTAAACCCTAGAGATGGTTGTGCGTGAAAACCCCAGTAGATCAGCAGTTTCTGAAATCTGGCACCAACAACCATGCTACATTCAAAGTTACTGAAATCCCCTTTCTTCCCCATTCTGATGCTCAGTTTGAACTGCAGCAGATCAGCTTGACCATGTCCACATGCCTAAATGCATTGAGCTGCTGCCACGTGATTGGCTGAATAGAAATTGGTGTTAACAAGCAGTTGGTACCTAATAAAGTGGCCAGTGAGTGTATATATGTATGCATAATTTTAAAAATGTATTTAATTTACAATTTTTAACCAGTCAGGCTCTCTAACAATTCATTTACAAATTTAAATATTATATAAAAGTCAACAATAAATATTTAAAAATGAAAGTTTTAAATATTTTAATAAAAAAAAAAACTAAGATTAATCCTAACAAAACATATGAGTGATTTATAATTAGTCAGCACTTCAAGTTTCTTTGAGTACTATTATAGGATCGTTTTTGTCACAAGTCTGATCTGTTACAGTGATTGTTTTCCTGAAAGCCCCAAGCAAATTCAGAGCTAAAATAAAACGTGAACGCTCCTGCAGCTCCATAACCCAGCCCGAGTTGAGAAATAACCCATTATCATGTAGGCTTGTTGCAACCAGTCATTAATTAATGCAACTGACATCAAAAACCCACAGTGTTGAGCTGCAGGTTTGACTCCGCCCACATGTTGCTTCCGGCTATAGAGCGGTTTGTGTCTGTATTGGTGTATAGTATCATCTTAATGCCACACTTGCTTGAAGATCACGTTGCTGCTTTGTCTTGTTTCTTGTGGACTGTGCGCTGGCTGATGTTACGTTATGAAACACTGCTGCAGGATTCTGGATAAACCGAGAGCCTTTACATAAGAGGAGTTTGAGGCGCTTCAGTGACGTCACATGCTCATAGATTACATGTGCATCATAAGATCTGGAGCGTTTTCTCTTTTTTTTGTGTGTGTGTGAGTGTGTGTGTGTGTGTCGCCTTTTAAATGGCGGCGAGGCTCCAGTGTGAAGGTCAATCCAGGAATGAGTGTGTGCTAGATAGGGAACATCTTGTCTTTCAGATAATGATGCACATCGGTTATGCAAGGACACTTAATCAGTGGGAATATTTGATTCTCTGTAATGAAGCGAGTCATTGTGCTTTACTGAAGGGTCACGAGGAAACATCAATGACACATAATCACTGAGAGAGAATTCATTTGAGGAAATGTAGACTGATGAGGTTCCAGCACACTACTGGAGGAAAACAAACATTGATGAATGGATGGATAGACTCATGAATGCACAGATGAATGGATGGACAGGTGGATGGATAGACTTATGAATGCATAGATGAATGGATGGATGGATGGATGGATGGATAGACTTATGAATGCATAGATGAATGGATGGATGGGTGGATGGATAGCTATGCTTCTGGATGGATGAATAGATGTTTGGATGGATGAATGGGTGGATAGACTTATGAATGCATAGATGAATGGATGGATGGGTGGATGGATAGCTATGCTTCTGGATGGATGAATAGATGTTTGGATGGATGGATGGATGGATGGATGGATGGATGGATGGATAGACTTATGAATGCATAGATGAATGGATGGACGGGTGGATGGATAGCTATGCTTCTGGATGGATGAATAAATGTTTGGATGGATGGATGGATGGATAGACTTATGAATGCATAGATGAATGGATGTGCGGGTGGATGGATAGCTATGCTTCTGGATGGATAAATAGATGTTTGGATGGTTGGATGGATGGATGGATGGATGGATGGATGGATAGACTTATGAATGCATAGATGAATGGATGGATAGCTATGTTTCTGGATGGATGAATAGATGTTTGGATGGTTGGATGGATGGATGGATGGATGGATGGATGGATGGATAGACTTATGAATGCATAGATGAATGGATGGATAGCTATGCTTCTGGATGGATGAATAGATGTTTGGATGGTTGGTTGGATGAATGGATGGATAGATAGACTTATGAATGCATTGATGAACTGTTGAATGGATGGACAGATGGATGGATAAATTCCTATACTTATGGATGGATGAATAGATGGATGGATGGATGGATGGATATACTTATGGAATGACCAGTGGATGGATGCATGGATGGATGGATAGACTTATGAATGCATTGATGAATAGTTGAATGGGTGGACAGATGGATAGCTATACCTATGGATGGATGAATAGATGGTTGGATGGTTGAATGGATGGATGGAGGGATATACTTATGAATGCATGGCTGAATAGATGAATGGATGGACGGATGTATGGATGAGTGAATAACTATACTTATTAATGGATGGGTGCATAGATGATTTGATGGCTGGCTGGATGGATGGATGGGTAGCTATATTTTTGGATGGATGGATGGATGAATAGATAGTTGTATGAAAAGATGGATATGCTTATGGACAAATACTTGGTTGGTTGGTTGGATGGACTTATGAATGCATAGATTAATGGATAGACAGATGGATGTTTGGTAGAGTGGATAGCTATACTTATGAATTAATAAATGAATGAATGTATAGATGATTGGATGGATGGGGTATGCTTATGAATGCATGGCTAAATAGATGGACGGATGGATGGATGGATGGATGGTCGGCTGGATAAGCTTATGGATTGATGCATGTGTAGTCAGATGGATAGATAGATTTATGAATGGATGAATGGACAGATGATAGACTTGCATGGATGAATGCATAGATTGGTTGGATTGATATACTTATGGATAAATAAATGGATTCATGACTGGATGGATGGATGGATATCTGTATGAATGCATAGATGAATAGATGAATGGATGGACAGATGGATGTATAGTGAGTGGATAGTTATACTTATGAATGGATGGATGCATAGATGATTGGATGGATGGGATATGCCAATGAATGCATGGCTGAATAGATGGACAGACAGATAGATATATGGATGGATGGTCGGATGGATACGCTTGTGGATGGATGCATGAATAGTCAGACGGATAGATAGATTTATGAATGGATGGACAGATGATAGACATACTTGTGAATGCATGGATGATGATGGATGGATGGTTGTATGGATATACTTATGAATGCATAGATGAATAGATGGATGGATGAATAGATATACATGGGGATGGATGAATATATGGTTGGATGGATATACTTATGGATGGACCAGTGGATGGATGCATGGATGGTTGGATGGATAGATAGACTTATGAATGCATGGCTGAATAGATGAGTGGGTGTTCAGATGGATGGATGGATGAGTGGATAGCTATACTTATGAATGGATGAATGCATAGATGATTGGCTGGAGGGATGGATATGCTTATGAATGCATGGCTTAATTGATAGACAGATAGATGGATGAATGGATGGATGGATGGACAGATGATAGAAAGACTTGTGAATGCATGGATGGACAGATGGATGCATGGATTGATTGAATGGATGGTCGGATGGCTAGATATACTTATGAATGCATGGATCAATAGATGAATGCATGGATGGACAGATGGATGGATGTATCAATAAATTGATGATCAGATGGTAGATAAACATATGAATGCATGGATTAATAGATGAATGGATGGATGTATAGGCTTAGGGATAAATGGATTGATAAATGGCTGGTCGGATGGCTAGATATACTTATGAATGCATGCATAAATGGATGGATTGGTGGATAGCTATACTTTTGGTTGCATGAATGAATAGATGGGTGGACGGATTGGTGGATGGATGAATAGGCTTATGGATGGATGCACAGATGGTCACATTGATAAATAGACTTGTGAATTCATGGATGGACAGATGGATAGATGAATGGATGAATAGATAAACAGATGATTAGCTATACTAATGGATGGATGAATAGATAAACAGATGATTAGCTATACTAATGAATGGATGAATAGATAAACAGATGATTAGCTATACTAATGGATGGATGAATAGATAAACAGATGATTAGCTATACTAATGGATGGATGAATAGATAAACAGATGATTAGCTATACTAATGGATGGATGAATAGATAAACAGATGATTAGCTATACTAATGGATGGATGAATAGATAAACAGATGATTAGCTATACTAATGGATGGATGAATAGATAAACAGATGATTAGCTATACTAATTGATGGATGAATAGATAAACAGATGATTAGCTATACTAATGGATGGATGAATAGATAAACAGATGATTAGCTATACTAATGGATGGATGAATAGATAAACAGATGATTAGCTATACTAATGGATGGATGAATAGATAAACAGATGATTAGCTATACTAATGGATGGATGAATAGATAAACAGATGATTAGCTATACTAATGGATGGATGAATAGATAAACAGATGATTAGCTATACTAATGGATGGATGAATAGATAAACAGATGATTAGCTATACTAATGGATGGATGAATAGATAAACAGATGATTAGCTATACTAATGGATGGATGAATAGATAAACAGATGATTAGCTATACTAATGGATGGATGAATAGATAAACAGATGATTAGCTATACTAATGGATGGATGAATAGATAAACAGATGATTAGCTATACTAATGAATGGATGAATAGATAAACAGATGATTAGCTATACTAATGGATGAATAGATAAACAGATGATTAGCTATACTAATGGATGGATGAATAGATAAACAGATGATTAGCTATACTAATGGATGGATGAATAGATAAACAGATGATTAGCTATACTAATGAATGGATGAATAGATAAACAGATGATTAGCTATACTAATGGATGAATAGATAAACAGATGATTAGCTATACTAATGGATGGATGAATAGATAAACAGATGATTAGCTATACTAATGAATGGATGAATAGATAAACAGATGATTAGCTATACTAATGGATGAATAGATAAACAGATATACTAATGGATGGATGAATAGATAAACAGATGATTAGCTATACTAATGGATGGATGAATAGATAAACAGATGATTAGCTATACTAATGGATGGATTGATAAATAGACTTGTGAATTCATGGATGGACAGATAGACAGATGAATATGCATGCATGTATAGATGGATGGATTCAGATAAATATATAGACTTATGGATGGATGGATGGATTGATGGTCAGATGAATGTATGGATGAATAGGCTTAAATATTCATGGATGGATGCATGGATGGTCAGATAGATAGAGGCAGACATACAGACTTTTGAATGCATAAATGAATGGATGGATACATTTGTGTGGTTTGTGTGGATTGTAGCATGTGTGGTTGGATGAACAGATAAACGTGTCAATGCATGGATGGATGGTTGGATGAATGCATGGATGTATTCATAGATGGTCGAGTGAATGCATGAATGAATATTTGAATGAATAATAGGATGAATAGATAGACTTGTCAGGGCATTGATGGTGAAATGAATTAGATGAATGGATGGATAAGCAGATGGATAGACTGAACTCGTACTAATTTGTACAAATTAGCCACTAAACTTGCAAAACATAAAATACTTACGTTTCGTTGTGAGATTTGGCTGTTTTTTTCTGTAAAGTTTGCTTCATTTATTAGAATTTACTTCCAATTTGATTCCAGGTTTGTTTATTCTTGTATTAATTTAAATATATGTGGTCCCTCTAAATATCCCACTGCTTGCTCAGTAAAGTTTGAAAAGATGAAGTGTCTCTATGGCCATCACAGACACAGATTAGTGATATCAGCCTCCACATACTGTAATCTAGCAGACATAACATGCGCAAAACAAGCCAAATATAACCTGTTAGTTGACAATTCAGAAACTTATTGATAAACACTAGGCATGGGCCAGTCAAAGATTCTGACGGTATGATAACCTCGGATAAAAAACATCACAATATTGCGATTACTACTCTAAAATATGTTCTTTTGAAATGTCTGGGTTAAAAAACAACAACTTTTCCCCCCTTTGAAGACAATATTTTTAATTTTGTGAAAGATTTGAAATATTTTGGAGCAGTAAACATGTCAGGCTGAATAA
Organism: Danio rerio; assembly: GCF_052040795.2. NCBI lineage: Eukaryota > Metazoa > Chordata > Actinopteri > Cypriniformes > Danionidae > Danio > Danio rerio. The sequence goes on along the minus strand of NC_141027.1, from coordinate 3,725,654 downwards.
TTCAAATGAATCACTGACTCAAATGAATCAATGAATCATTTTTCTTGTCAGCTTAGTCCCTTTATTTATCCGGGGTCGCCACAGCGGAATGAATCGCCAACTTATCCAGATGCGGATGCCCTTCCAGCCGCAACCTATCTCTGGGAAACATCCACACACAAACTCATACACTACGGACAATTTAGCCAACCCAATTCGCCTGTACCGCATGTCTTTGGACTGTGGGGGAAACTGGAGCACCTGGAGAAAGGCAGGGAGAACATGCAAACTCCACACAGAAACACCAACTGAGCCGAGGTTCGAACCAGCAACCTTCTTGCTGTGAGGCGAACGTGCTACCCACTGCCTCTCAAATGAATCAAAAACACAGATTTATTTACAATTTAAAACAGCATCTTTGGATATGATTTCTGCTGGACATAACCTCGGATAAAAAACATCACGATATTGCGATTACTACTCTAAAATATGTTCTTTTTAAATGTCTGGGTTAAAAAACAACAACTTTTTTGGGAAAGATTTAAAATATTTTGGAGCAGTAAACATGACAGGCTAAATAATTCAAAGGAATCACGGACTCAAATTAATTAAAAATTGATAAATAAATAAAAATGTATTCACAATTTAAAACAGCATCTTTGGATATGATTTCAC
>NC_141027.1:3670000-3720000 GCF_052040795.2 Danio rerio | reverse complement strand
ACAAGTGACAATCATTAAATACTAATTTAATTTGGAAGTTTTTTTAGTCTGCTTATACACATATTGGACTATTTTTGAAGACTTTGAGTTTTTGGTCATTTACTATCTTAGTGAGGACATTACTTAGACATTTATTGTATTTATATAGGTTTAAGATAGTGGCCTACCCCTAGCCCTAACCCCAACCCTCACAGAAACAAGTGACAATCATTAAATTAATTCATTCATTTTCTTGTCGGCTTAGTCCCTTTATTAATCTGGGGTCGCCACAGCGGAATGAACCGCCAACTTATCCAGCAAGTTTTTTTTTTACGCAGCGGATGCCCTTCCAGCCGCAACCCATCTCCGGGAAACATCCACACACACATACACACAAACTACAGACACTTTAGCCTACCCAATTCACCTGTACCGCATGTCTTTGGACTGTGGGGGAAACCGGAGCACCCGGAGGAAACCCACGCGAACGCAGGGAGAACATGCAAACTCCACACAGAAACGCCAACTGAGCCAAGGATCGAACCAGCGACCTTCTTGCTGTGAGGCGAACGTGCTACCCACTGCGCCACTGCATCGCCTTACAATCATTAAATAGCAATTTCATTTGGGATTTTTTAGTCTACATCTGCACCTATTGGACCTTTTTTGGAGGTGCAATGAGTTTTTGGTCCTCTTATTGAGGACATTGCATAGTTTCAGTGTTTTTATATATGTCTAAGGTCGTGTCCAACCCCTAACCCTAACCCTTACACAAACAAGTGACAATCATTAAATAGTAGTTTAATTTGGAATTTATTTAGTCTGCTTATGCACATATTGGATCATTTTTGAAGGCGCAGTGAGTTTTATTATCTTACTGAGGACATTACATAGATTCATTATTTTTATATACGTTTACCCCTACTCCAAGCCCTATCCTTCGAAGAAGTAAGTACTAATTAGGGCTGTGCAATATGGACAAAATAATCATATTGCGATTTTATGAACGAATATTGCAATTGCGATTTTATTTGCGATTCTGGCAACTGTTTTTGCTTTTTCTGCATACACACATTCTAAATGCATTCTGTGCACAAGAAGTGCTTAACAAAACTATTGTGCAGTAATTTATTTGACCCGTTCCCATAAGGCACGGCGCTTGCAAATGCTTGAACAATGGATACTAGTTTAGTCTGTTTGGGCTGGCTTTGATGTGTGCTTTTGTTTGTTTGATGGACTTTGTCGCCATGCATTGATTATGCAGTTTTTATGTCGCTGTTTTAAGTGTTGGAACAGATTTGTAGGATTGCTCCGTTTTGTTGGAATAATCATTTCACAAGTCTTGCAAATTGTCTTGCTCTGTGTTGCATCGTCTCTCCTGAATCTAAAATACTCCCAAACGACTGTCGTTAAGTTTCTCTTTGGCACCAAACAAGCGGCTACCTCCTGCTCTCCCTCAGGAAGCCAATACGGAAGTAACTAAAACTGCAATTCATCCGAAATTCCACTAGTCCTGGCCGCTCCTAGCTCCAAAATAGAGCAATTTTCAATTGAGCCCACTGTTAGAATGGCCAACTTTACAGCAGAAAAAAGGTGTTTACAGCCTGATACAAAAAAGATTTTGGTTAATACAGCTAATATTACCCTTCATGACAACTGTGAGGGGGGTGAATTTTTTTATAACTCATCCGTTTCCTTTATATTAAGTTATATTAAGTTTGCATAATTAAGGGCGTGGCCACTTGAGTGACAGCTAGGTCTCGTTGGTCGCCGTCACGTCACCTCAGCTGAATCCTGCAGTTTAGCCACTGAACTCGGCATATTTATCATATTTCTGTGTTGTTTTATGTGGCTTTACACAGTCAACTGCCTTTTGGACTTGTTTCCTACAATTATTAGATGGCATGGCATGCTGAGGGCACTTAATTGTGCTCACAAACAATTCACGTGGCCTCCGTTTCCCATGTGAGTAAAGTTATTTACTTATATACCATCTCTATACACGTATTTGTTTGATTTAAAGATCATTTATCGTTTATATTTATATTTAGAGGTGTAATGCTTTCCAGAATCTGTCAGATTGATTAGCTGCAGGCTCTAGAACAGTCCTCTGAAGTTTTGTCATACAGTGTTATGCTGGATGTTATCAATAGTCTTATGCTGCGTTCACACCAGACGCAGCATGCGCGTCAAGCGCGAGTGATTTACATGTTAAGTCAATGCAAACGCGCGAATAGACATCCTGCGGTGCAATACGCGCGAATGGCGCGGCGCGAATGATGCAAATGGCGCGAATGGCGGAGGGCGAATTGAGTGTTTTGAGCATTTGACACGCTTAACGAGCGTTCCGCGCGAATCTCTCGATTTCGAAAATCTGAACTTCAACGTACATTCGCACCGCGTTAACCAATCAGAAGCTTGCTCTTGTGGGGGCGTGATTGTGACGTACAACCTGTTTTCGGTGTTCCGAGGGAAATCCTCCAGCCTTCACCGACAACAGTTCATCAAACTCGGCTTGGCTCAGTCAGAAGCACCGCTGAAAGCCTCCGTCATCCAGGTTCAGTTTCTGGAGGAGTTTATGAGCTCACAGAGCTGGATGCACCTCTGAAAGGATGTAGTGGACTCAGACACGACCCTAAACGTATCGACGCTGTTTTCAGTCTTCATAAAGCACATAAACACTGTTATTTTCTTCATAAAATTTAGCTATGAAGCTAGAGTCTTCGGGGAGACAGAATCCCTGCCCATCACGCGAATCCGCGTCTGTTCTGATGTGAATTTGACACGTGAATGAAGCAGGGTTTGACGCGCGTATGAAGCGAGTCAACTCAAATGTTCACGTGGCTATTTACGCGCAAATAGCGCGATTTATCCGCACCTTCCGCGTCTGGTGTGAACACAGCATTACATTAACTAACACAGACTATATCTGAAGTGTTTGGAAGTAATTCGCGTTTTCCTACTGTTTAAAAACGTCATAAGAACAATGTTTAGTGGCTCAATGTATTACAGCAGTGTGTTTTTAAAAGTCTAAACACTTTATTGATATAGTATACAACCAAGCACAAGTGGTCAGAACACAAACGAGTCGCAGATGATAAAGTATTAAGCATTTCTCCCAAAGTAAAGTGTGTCCGAACCATAGACTGTAAAATATAACCAGGTCCAAGCAAACTGTCAGCAGGTGTCTGTAGCTCCGCTTACTCTCCGCCTCTTTGCCCTTGTTTAGTATCCCGCCGTGGGTGTGATAATGCGCAAACAAAATGGTGACGGTTGGCCGCGCCTACTTGTGGCTTCTTTTGCGCTCTTTAGAAACCTATGGGTGACGTCACGGATACTACGTCCATATATTTTACAGTCTATGGCACCAAATAGTTTTTATTTTGACCTGCATCCATATTTTACGTTCTTTCCTCCTGCTCGCCTATTCGGTTCTCTCACTCAACGTTGTCATGCGCAGAGCGAGCTGGCTAACATCTTTCTCCTACTCAGCTTAGCTGTGCGATGCGTCAGCTCTGATAGGTTAACCAATCGATTGCGATTAATAATTGCGCAGCCCTAGTACCAATCTTTAAATACTAATAAAACATTTTGTTGCAGATTTATAAGCACTTTTAATTAGCGAAGACCTGGTAAATGTCAACACTAGTTGGTCAAGTTGACATACGTGAGCCCTCACAATTACAGTTAAACCAGCACACACACACACATATACACGCCCTGATCCGCTGTGTGGTTACTTTTAATGCTTTCTCCTGTCATGAAGTGTTTGTTTGGCTAGTTCAGTCACGCTCACTGTGTTTTTCAGCCTTTAATACTTGAGCAGGAATTGAAATGATCACAAAGAAGCAGGTGTGTCACTTTCCTGAACACACCTCATCAATCCAGGCCAAACTGTGCTCTTGTAAACAAACCAAAGCTGAATCCCTCTAATAACTGCGATTTCCAGTGCTTTTGCATATTACTTTACATAGGAGAAAGGATTATTTTTGAGGAAATAGGCTTCTTTGGTCGTTATTTGGAGCATTTGAAGTTGTTTTTTTCACCTTCGCAATCAGAGATCTGTTGAAGAGTTGGATTACAGGAAGGAAAACTGATGCTTGGTTCATTTCATCCAGGCTTTAATGTGAGCTGATGCCTGCAGAGTCTCGATGGCTTACTGTGGTTTTAGTCTGCGTTTGAGTGTGTGTTGCCCCATGCGGAGCTCTAGTTTAATGGAGGAACAGTGTTTTGAAGTCTTTCGCTCGTCCTCTTCAGGCAGCGCATCGTTAAAATAAGTAGGACATGTTTAACGCTGCAGCTCCACATTATTGAGTCTCATCAGCAGAGAAAATGCTGAACCTGCAACATGGAGACGCTGTACCTCATTTGCAGGGTTTCCTTATTCACAATGATTTACTTTTATATGTCATTATTGTATTGGGTAACACTTTATTTTAAAGTTGCTTAATTAATGTACTTGCTAAAGTAAGTTTGTAACAAGGACACCTTAAAATAAAGAGTAACCTAAAATTACTTTCAATACAAATTCAGTATTTATGTAAACAACTCACTGATCCAAGTGATTCATTTAAAGTGAGTCTCCAGTAAACAAATCAATGATTCAAATGATCAGTTCTGAGTGAATCTGTGGTGAACAAATCACTGATTCATATGATTTATTCTGAGTGAGTCTCCAGTAAACAACTCAGTGGTTCAAATTATTTGTTCAGAGTGAGTCTGCGGTAAAGAACTCACTGATTCAAAAGATCCTTTCAGAGTGAGTCTCTTGTAAACAACTCACTGATTCAAAAGATCTGTTCAGAGTGCGTCTCAAGTAAACAACTTACTGATTCAGATGATTTATTGTGAATCTCCAGTAAACAACTTACTGATTCAAATGATTCATTTAGAGCGAGTCTTCAGTAAACAGCTCATTGATTCAAATGATTCATTTAGAGCGAGTCTCCAGCAAACAAATCAATAATTCAAATGATCAGTTGTGAGTGAGCCTCTGGTAAGCAACTTAATGATTCACATGATATATTCTGAGTGAGTCTCTAATAAACAATTATGTAATTCAAATAATCTGTTCAGAGTCCGTCTGCGGTAAGCAACTCACAAATTCAAATCATCCATTCTAAGTGAGTCTCCAGTAAACAACTCGCTGATTCAAATTATTTATTCAGAATGTGTCTGCGGTAAAGAACTCACTGATTCAAATGATCCGTTCAGAGTGAGTCTCCAGTAAACAACTCACTGATTTAAATGACCCATTCAGATCAAGTCACCAGTAATCAACTCACAAATTCAAATAATCTATTCAGAGTGAGTCTCTAGTAAACAATTCTATGATTCAGATTATCCATTTAGTGTGGGTTTCTAGTGAACTACTCACTGATTCAAATGATCTATCTGGGTTATTTTTCCAGTAAGCAACTCACTGATTCAAATGATCCGTTGAGAGTGAGTCTCCAGTAAACAACTTACTGATTCAGATGATTCATTCTGAGTGAGTCTCCAGTAAACAACTTACTGATTCAGATTATCTGTTCAGAGTCAGTCTGCAGTAAACAAGTTACTGACTCAAATGATCCATTCAAAGTAACCAACAAAATGACTCACATGGTTTGTTCAAACTGAGTCTCCCGTAAACAACTTACTGATTCAAATGATCTGTTCAGAGTGAGTTTCTAGTAAACAACTTAATGATTAAAGTTATCTTTTTATGATGACTCTCAAGTAAACAACCCACTGATTCAAATGCTCTGTTTAGAGTGAGTCTTTAGTAAAAAGTCACTGATTCAAATGCTTTGTTCAGAGTGAGTCTCTTGTAAACAACTCATTAAGTCAAATTATTTGTTCAGAGTGAGTCTCCAGTAAACAACTCACTGATTCACATGCTCTGTTCAGAGTTAGTCTCTTGTAACCAACTCACTGATTCAAATGATTTGTTCAGATTAAGTCTCTAGCAAACAACTCACTGATTCAAATGCTCTGTTCAGAGTGAGTCTCTTGTAACCAACTCACTGATTCATATGCGTTGTTCAGAGTGAGTCTCTTGTAAACAACTCACTGATTCAAATGCTCTGTTCAGAGTGAGTCTCTTGTAACCAACTCACTGATTCAAATGATTTGTTCAGATTAAGTCTCTAGCAAACAACTCACTGATTCAAATGCTCTGTTCAGAGTGAGTCTCTTGTAAACAACTCACTGATTCAAATGCTTTGTTCAGAGTGAGTCTCTTGTAAACAACTCACTGATTCAAATGATTTGTTCAGAGTAAGTATCTAGTAAACAACTTACTGATTCAAATGCTCTGTTCAGAGTGAGTCTCTTGTAACCAACTCACTGATTCAAATGATTTGTTCAGATTAAGTCTCTAGCAAACAACTCACTGATTCAAATGCTCTGTTCAGAGTGAGTCTCTTGTAAACAACTCACTGATTCAAATGGTTTGTTCAGAGTAAGTCTCTAGTAAACAACTTACTGATTCAAATGATTTGTTCAGATTAAGTCTCTAGCAAACAACTCACTGATTCAAATGCTCTGTTCAGAGTGAGTCTCTTGTAAACAACTCACTGATTCAAATGGTTTGTTCAGAGTGAGTCTCTTGTAAACAACTCACTGATTCACATGCTCTGTTCAGAGTAAGTCTCTAGTAAACAACTTACTGATTCAAATGCTCTGTTCAGAGTGAATCATCATGAATGATCAGTGTGGTTATTTGGAGCATGACAAGTTTTGGTAATTCAACTTTTTACAATGTAGACTGTGTCAAAGGAGCTGTCCTCATTTCAGCATGTTTGGATGGTATTTGCACTGGAAAACAAGCCAGAAATACTCCACGACCCCCTAGAAGTCTGCCTGATGAGCTCCGGTGTGGTTGTGGGACACGTTTAGCGGTCTGACAGTATTTTTAGGCGTTACACTAAAGGACACTGGGATACGTTGCGACTGTGCTATTCTCAGTCCAGCAGTTGTATATCGGTGTGGATTACATTCCTGAAGACATCAGGCCTCATGTGATGCACTAACACTGGTGGAAAACTCAAGAAAGCATCATTTGAACATTGCGTATTTCACATTTACAGCTTCATTCGGTCACTTAAGAGCACATTGATTGGGATTGGAGTGTACAACTGAGCAGAAGTGTGTGTGTGGAGATTCGTCCTTGTCGTATGACCCAGAGTCAAGGGCGGTGTAGTGTGACGTTACTGGTAGATGTGTGTTAACTGTGTCTATTTCAAGAGTTCAGCTATGTTGAGATGAGATGGCCTGAAAGACCTGCTGCTGCTTCAGAAAACACCCTGTAAGAGGAGCTCAATGAGGCGATCGGGGGGAAAACATCGGGGAAAATGCTGCATATTTCAATTGAGCTGTACAAGTGAGGTCGAGTTGAGGTTTTTTACAGAGTTTTCCTTTTGGAGAACGTCTCTTTTCTATTCTTATTTCTTCAGTGAGTCTCTAATAAACAACTCACTGATTCAAATGATTCATTTAGAGTAAATGTCCAATGAACAACTCACTAATTCAAATGATTCATTCAGACTGAGTCTTCAGTAAACTACTCACTGATTCAAATGATTAATTTAGATTGAATCTTCAGTAAACTACTCAATGATTTAAATTATTTGTTCTGAGTGAGTCTTTAGTAAACTACTCACTGATTCAAATTATTCATTCAGAGTGAGTCTTCAGTAAACTACTCACTGATTTAAATGATTTGTTCTGAGTGAGTCTGTAGTAAACTACTCACTGATTCAAATGATTTATTCAGACTGAGTTTTCAGTAAACTACTCACTGATTCAACTGATTAATTTAGAGTGAATCTTCAGTAAACTACTCAATGATTCAAATGATTCATTTAGAGTGAGTCTTTAGTAAACTACCCACTAATTCAAATGATTCATTCAGAGTGAGTCTTCAGTAAACTACTCACTGATTCAAATGATTCATTCAGAGTGAGTCTTCTGTAAACTACTCACTGATTCAATTGATTCATTCAGAGTGAGTCTTCTGTAAACTACTCACTGATTCAAATGATTAATTTAGAGTGAATCTTCAGTAAACTACTCAATGATTTAAATTATTTGTTCTGAGTGAGTCTTTAGTAAACTACTCACTGATTCAAATTATTTATTCAGAGTGAGTCTTCAGTAAACTACTCACTGATTCAATTGATTCATTCAGAGTGAGTCTTCAGTAAACTACTCACTGATTCAAATGATTCATTCAGAGTGAGTCTTCAGTAAACTACTCACTGATTCAAATGATTCATTCTGAGTGAGTCTTCTGTAAACTACTCACTGATTCAATTGATTCATTCAGAGTGAGTCTTCAGTAAACTACTCACTGATTCAAATGATTCATTCAGAGTGAATCTTCAGTAAACTACTCAATGATTCAAATGATTCATTTAGAGTGAGTCTTTAGTAAACTACCCACTGATTCAAATGATTCATTCAGAGTGAGTCTTCAGTAAACTACTCACTGATTCAAATGATTCATTCAGAGTGAGTCTTCTGTAAACTACTCACTGATTCAATTGATTCATTCAGAGTGAGTCTTCTGTAAACTACTCACTGATTCAAATGATTAATTTAGAGTGAATCTTCAGTAAACTACTCAATGATTTAAATTATTTGTTCTGAGTGAGTCTTTAGTAAACTACTCACTGATTCAAATTATTCATTCAGAGTGAGTCTTCAGTAAACTACTCACTGATTCAATTGATTCATTCAGAGTGAGTCTTCAGTAAACTACTCACTGATTCAAATGATTCATTCAGAGTGAGTCTTCAGTAAACTACTCACTGATTCAAATGATTCATTCAGAGTGAGTCTTCTGTAAACTACTCACTGATTCAATTGATTCATTCAGAGTGAGTCTTCAGTAAACTACTCACTGATTCAAATGATTCATTCAGAGTGAGTCTTCTGTAAACTACTCACTGATTCAAATGATCCTATTAGAGTAAGTCTCCAGTAAACAACTGACTGATTCAAATGATGTATTCAACATCTATAGAGCGATCTGAACAGTATTGTTGTCAAACAAAGCTGGAGCTGAATTGAGATGAAATTTGAAAAGTCAGTCCATCTCTCATCTCAATAATTGTTATTTGACTCTGCGATTAAAAATGTAATCAGTGTAAAACCACACACACACACACACACACTGTAATCCTGCAGATATTAGTGCTCATAAACAGCAGAATCATGAACACAATCCTCTTCAGGTGAAGATAAAGCATCAATATCCGGATTTCTCCGTCTGATCCCAGAACAGCTACTCTCAGATCTGATCATCAGTGACGATATGAGGCTCAGGAGGGCTGACCTCAGATCAGCACACTGTTTTTGTTCAGTTTATATCATTTTATTGCTTTGTTCCTCTTCTTCTGGCTCCACTCTTATCACTGATCTTATTATTATATAATAATTGAAGAAAAAGATCTAATGGCACACTGCAAACATTGAATTCTGCCCTGTTTTGAATTCATATTGTTCCATCAAGATATACACTCACCGGCCACTTTATTAGGAACACCTTACTAGTACCAGGTTAGACCCACTTTTGCCTTCAGAACTGCCTTAATCCTTCATGGCATAGATTCAACAAGGTGCTGGAAATATTCCTCAGAGATTTTGCTCCATATTGACATGATAGCATCACACAGTTGCTGCAGATTTGTCGGCTGCACACTCATGATGCCTATCTACCATTCTACGACATCCGAAAGGTGCTCTCTTGGATGGAGATCTGGTGACTGTGGAGGCCATTTCAGTACAGTGAACTCATTGTCATGTTCAAGAAAACCAGTCTGAGATGATTCACAGTTTATGAGAACATTTTTGACAGTATGAGATACAAACAATTGATAATATGAGAAAGTCTTTTACAGCATGAGATACACATTTTGACAACATAAAGGTTGATTTATACTTCTGCGTCAAACGCCGGCGTAAGCTACGGCGCTAACGCATAGCCCTTCGCCGTGGCCGTCGGCGTCGCTGACGTGCACCTCTCAAAAAATGTAACTACACGTCGCAACAACGCGTAGCTCAAGCTCTGTGATTGGTCGACTTGGTAGCGCTGACGAGTCTGGGCGGGACCGAAAGCCACGCGAATGGCATGAGCCTGATGGAGCGATTGTTTACAAGTGTGGAGTCTCGTGAAGGAGCTCCGGATGGAAAGTTTTATTTTGTGTTTACCTCATAGTTAAAGTTGTTGCACGTCCGCCGGTTCCTGCCTCATAATGAGCGAGTTTGAGCCACTTGTACATCCCGGAAGTGTTCAGGAAAAGCAAAACAGCAGAGAAGAAACTCGACACAGAGGAACATTTACACCTCACTGCCAACTAGTGTTTCGGAAGTGTTAATGCAGACCGACAGAGACAGCGCGCAGAAGTATAAATGCACAGCTACACGCGTATAAACCAGAAGTATAAATCAGGCTTAAGATGAAAAATTAGATGATAAATTGACATTAAGATGAAACTATTTACAGTATGACAAAAATGAGATAAAATGACAATATGAGATAAAAATGTTCACAGTGTGAGAAAAATTAGGTACAAAAATGACATTATGAGAAAAAAATACAGTATGCTATAAAAATGACCATATGGGATAAAAATGATATTATGAGATAAAAATGAGATAATGACAGGTTGAGGTAAAATGTTGACAATTTGAGATAAAAAGTAAATAAAAATGTCACTGATATAAAATGAGATACTGACAGTATGAGATAAAATGAGATAATGACAGTGTGAGGTAAAATGTTGACAATTTGAGATAAAAAGTAAATAAAAATAACAGTATTAGATAAAATGAGGTTATAACAGTATGAGATCAAATGAGAATGGCGGTGTGAGGTAAAATGTTGACAGTTTGAGATAAAAAAATAAATAAAAATGACAGGATAAGATAAAATGAGATAATGACAGTGTGAGGTAAAAACGTTGACAGTTTGAGATAAAAGTTTAATAAAAATGACAGTATGAGATTAAAATGAGATAAAAATGAAAGTATGAGATAAAATGAGATAATAACAGTGTGAGGTAAAAACGTTGACAGTTTGAAATAAAAGTTTAATTAAAATGACAGTATGAGATAAAAATGACAGTGTGAGATAAAATGAGATAATAACAGTGTGAGGTAAAAACGTCGAGTTTGAGATAAAAATTAAATACATTTGACAGTATGAGATAAAATGAAATACAATGACAAGTTTGAAATACAAATATGGTAAAAATTACAGTATGAAATAAAAATGTTGGCAATTTGTGATAAAAATTACAGTCTGAGATACAAATTAGATAACAATGACGATATGAGATAAAATATTGACTGTGAGATAAAAATGAGGTACAAAAATGACATTAAATAAATTAACTGCATGAGGTAAAAAAGACAGTATAAAATAAAATTAGATAAAAATGACATTATGAGAAAATGCTCACAGTGTGAGATAAGAATGAGATACAAAAATGTCATGAGAAATAAATAACAGTATGAGATAAAAATGACGTATGAGATAAAATGTTGACAGTTTGAGATAAAAAAAATTTATAAAACTGACAGAGATAATAAAAAAATTACAGTATGAAATAAAAATTAGATGCAAATAACAGTATGAGATAAAAAATGTTGACAGTTTGAGATAAAAATGACTGAGTACAATGACAATATGAGATAAAATGAGATTAAAATGTGACATTATGAAATTATTCATGCAAATTTTTGTCTCATAATTATAGAACATCTTCAGTCTTTACTGTGTGTGTGTGTGTGTGTGTGTGTGTGTGTGTGTGTGTGTGTGTGTGTGTGTGTGTGTGTGTGTGTGTGTGTGATTTCAAAAATAATGATTTATCTCATTTGATTTGTTATAAATACAACTTTTAATTCCAGAATGTTTGAGCTCATAATGTATTTTCTCTCACTTTGTGCCATGTTTTTGTTTTTTTTTTAATCAGAAATGGGCTTGTGCTTGTCTTTTTTTTTGTCAAAATGAAGCAAGCTTATGATTAAAACAAAAAGTTAAACTTTATTTTCGCTTTCCTTGTTACCTAATGACTAATATTGATTAACTACTGTACATGTCCTCACTACATGATAAGTGTTACAATTTGGGCAGTCAGTTGTATGTAATTATGCATAATTAACTCTAATTACTTTTGTAACTACACAGAACATAAGTGGCATCATAAATTATGAATTGCCACCAAACAAAAGCATCTGCCAGAAATATAAATGTGTTTCCCTTTTGAGTGCTATCTGATTTTCCCAATGTTCTCATGTCTTGTTTTCCAAATTTAGCATCAGTCGCTAACTTTGGTCTGGCGTGTTCGTGCTTTAGGCTGATCTCAGAGCAGTCCTGTGGGAAATGATTGAGAGTGGGTTTAGTGTGGCTCTGGCTGCCGTTTATAAGGAAGGATGGCTGTTTCTGGCACAGGACCCAGAGTAAGACATGAAAACATCAGTGTGTTTGCCAGCCGAGCTGTTTATCACTTTATTTCTTCACGCTTTTACAGTCTCCAATGCAGCAGGACAGCAGAGAGAGCGAAACGCGGACGCTGGTTATATAAGCTCTGCGTCACTGATACTATAAACGGGCTTTATGGTGGCATTTTTATATTTTAAACTATAGCTTTACTACTTGATGTTCAGCATCATAATGTGGAAATAGATAAGAAGTTTGGCTGTGTGCTGTTGGGTTGTTTTCAGCCACTCTGGGCTGATTTTGAGTCTTAATTTGGCCATAACTTTCTCTGCGTTTCAGCAAATGGGAAGATTTTTGGTAATGCATCTTATTTTAACACGAGGTTTTGAAAATGTCAAAGCATTTTCCCAAAGCATAAGACTGGGGTCTAATTGACTCCCCTTTAGCTATGTTGGTAGCTGTTTTTGCCTCATTGACTTCCATTATAATCACATTTTTCGACTGCAAAGCCATGACCACGTATGATCTTGGTGTTATGACTGTTGTTGGTTTTCCCTGATGGTAAGAGGTCAAATATGTCATTTGTACTGTACTTTATTATCAGTTACAGTGCATAAAAAGCTTAATTTCTGACTTTTATATGGTGTCCCTGCTGAAAAATCCAGCTTAAACCAGCCTAGGCTGGCAGCTGTGTGTGCATGGTGCAGGACTGGACCTTGTAGTCCATGAAACGGCAGATTTGTAGTGAGTTAGCGATCAGTGAATATACCAGCGATCAGCTCAAGCTGACATTGATCATCATTTGGTAGCATTAACCCTTTAGATAAGCCTGTGCTAAAGAGTTTCTGCCATTTATATATGGAGTTCAATGGAGTAAAACAGCAGATTATAGTGTGTGTGTGTGAAGAAATACACTTACTGTGTTTACTGACAGCTGAGTTGCTTTTTTTTATTCTGCTCAAGCAAATCAAGCGCACAAAGGTCTTCTCACACACTATACACCATATAACCCCTGCTAAAAAATCCAGCTTAAACCAGCCTAGGCTCTTTGGCTGGTTTTAGCTGGTCAACCAGGCTGGTTTTAGAGGGGTTTTGGCCACTTCCAGACTGGTTTCCAGCCATTTCCAGCCTGGTCTTAGCTGGTCAGGCTGGGAGATGACCTGCTATAACCAGCTTGACCAGCCAAGCAGGCTGGGATTCCAGCCAAAACCAGCTTAAACCAGGCTGGTTAAGCTGGTTTTAGCTGGATTTAGCTGGTCATTTTCCAGCCTGACCAGCTAAGACCAGGCTGGATATGGCTGGAAACCAGTCTGGAAGTGGTCAAAACCCCTCTAAAACCAGCCTGGTCGACCAGCTAAAACCAGCCAAAGAGCCTAGGCTGGTTTAAGCTGGATTTTTTAGCAGGGGTTATATGGTGTATAGTGTGTGAGAAGACCTTTGTGCGCTTGATTTGCTTGAGCAGAATAAAAAAAAGCAACTCAGCTGTCAGTAAACACAGTAAGTGTATTTCTGCACACACACACACACACACTATAATCTGCTGTTTTACTCCAATGAACTCCATATATAAATGGCAGAAACTCTTCAGCACAGGCTTATCTAAAGGGTTAATGCTACCAAATGATGATCAATGTCAGCTTGAGCAGATCGCTGGTATATTCACTGATCGCTAACTCACTATAAATCTGCCATTTCGTGGACTACAAGGTTCAGTCATGCACCATGCACACACACCTGTTCCTGACTGATTGCATATAACACACACAGTTGGAGGATTGTCAATGTCTGTTTATGGACTGTTTAAGCAGCAAAGTTTCCAGTTGTACGTTTAGTGATTACTCATATTAACCTTTATTTGTGTAATAAATAAGTTGAGAATCAGAAGACATGTGAAAGAGAAACCATATATCAGAGCCGCACTATTCTTAAAGTGACAGCGCGCGATATTCCTGCTGCCGCATGTTTCTATTATTAATCAAACAACAACAGGAGAAAATCCCTCACTGCTCTTGACTGAAGGACTTTTGTAGTGTTTTTCTTACAGTGAAGATGCTTAAAGCACAGTTTAAACATGACAGATTTAATAACTCATTTCTAATAACTGATTTATTTTATCTTTGCTATGATGACAGCACATTATATGAGCAATATCACACTAGTAGCAGTGCGATATGGCTGTATATCGGCACTGGTGGGAGGCGTGCCAATATACAGCCATATCGCACTGCTGTTTGTGTGATATTGCATTTATACAACAGTTTAACGGCATATTTGTGTATATAAAAACAAAATCAAACATAGAGAGTCTCAAAAACCCTTTTGTATGAGGAACTACTTTCTTCCGCGTTGGATTCAAATCATAAGCTGACAGTTAAATAGCTGAGCAAGCATCTTTTAAACTTTAGATCTGTAGTGTCTGCTGTTTGCTGGCTGTATGTGGGCGGAGTAATACACAAAGGGTAGAGGCTGTACGGGTGCTGATATTACTTAAATATATCACGGCTATCAGCCAATCAGATTGGAGAACCAGACAGAACTGCTGTATAAATTTAGATATTTTTCAAGATACTAGTATTAAGACTAAAGTGACATTCAAAGGCTTAATTAGTGTAATTAGGCTAGTAATTAGCCCCTTTCACACATAGTATTCACAGTAGTAAATATATGGAAAATTTCCGGAACGACTTTATCGGTAAATTCAAAAAAGCGCTGTTCACACAGGCGAGGACGTTACAGAATTTTTCCGGAAAACAGCATTCACACATCCATTCCAAAATAGCGGTAAATTCTGACATCATTAACCAGAAATGAGCTCTAAACGGCTGTGCTTGTATTTGTAAACATTTGACTACATTACAAACTCTGTGGATGATCAGTACTGTGAACAACTTTGATGAAAACATAGAGAAACATTTTCGCATGTCGAGATTTACATGATATGTTTGTGTGCAGGCGCTCATAGACTGTTTATGGGCACACGCAATGCTTGGAGGTAAACGAACAATGGCTAATCATAAGCATCTTAGCGATAATTACACAGTTGGCATTAAGAAGAACATATAAACGTGATCTGACAAATTTCTAGCAGCTAAATGTGTCTGGGAAAATATTCAAAGGCTTTTATTCTCATAAACCGCGCGGACGTGAATGCGTCTGACTCTTCTGATTGGCTAAAGCAGACGTCTCACGTCAACACGTTCTAGACGTGCACGCGCTCTTTCCGGTAATCTTCCTTCTGCATTCACACAGCGCAGCATTCCGGCAAATTACCGGTAATGTTACAACTTCTCTTTCCGGAAAATAGCCAGAACGAATTTACCGGTATTTTCAAAAAGGGCCTGTTCACACATACTGTACACACCATTCCGGAAAGTTGCCGGTAATTTTCCGGAAAGGTGTGTATGTGTGAAAGGGGCTTTTGTATAACAGTAATTTGTTCTGCCGACAATCAGAAATATATATTGCTTAAGGAAGCTAATAATGTCGACCCTAAAATCGGTTTCAAAATATTTAAACCTGCTTTTATTCTAGCCGAAATAAAACAAATTCTTTCTCCAGAAGAAAAATATTATAGGAAATACTGTGAAAAATTCCTGTGAAACATCATTTGGGAAATATTTATATTTATAAATAAATCTCCAGGGGGTGAATAATTTTGACTTCAACTGATAATTATTTTGATTAATCTTGATTACAATTATGACTGAAATAATCGTGATCATGATTTTTCCCATAATCGAGCAGCCCTATTAGATGCTGGCTATAGTCACACACTGATGACACTCAACTGTATTTAAACCCCTTATACAAGTGATTTCTGCGTAACAGGTCCACTTTAATGGTACTTGTGGATGGATTTGGGATTGGTAGAGCTACGCATTGATGAATTTGCTCTTCAGTGTTTGAACTCTCAGTAATGATTTCAAACCACACTGAACTGAGCTAAACTGAACTGAACTTAAACACTAAAAACTGAACTACCCTGATCCAGTTACCATGATCATTTATGTGAAGCTGCTTTGACACAATCTACATTGTAAAAGTACTACACAAATAAAGCTGAATTGGACTTGCCCTTCAGTGTTTGGACTTTCTGCAGTGAAAATTAAATCACACTGAACTGAACTGAACTCTGAAAACTGGCCTGACACCGTTTCATTTTACTAGAACTTCTATGTGAAGCTGCTTTGACAGAATCTACATTGTGAAATCTCCAGAGAAATAAAGATGAATTGAAC
Source organism: Danio rerio (assembly GCF_052040795.2). NCBI lineage: Eukaryota > Metazoa > Chordata > Actinopteri > Cypriniformes > Danionidae > Danio > Danio rerio. The sequence continues at coordinate 3,703,353 of NC_141027.1, read as the reverse complement.
TGAATGTAATGTTTAGTACGGTTACTGTCAGGAGAGCTGCATATGCTGGCTTGTTTGCAGTGGAAAGTTTTCTCCTCTTATTCTGTTCTCAGTCATAAGTGTTTGGGATGTTTTGGATGGTTTTTAATGTTGTTTGGACTCTTAATAGCGTCACTCGGGTCTCGTAAGTTTCTCAAACAGAGGAATCTTTGTCAGGATCAGATGTTGCTCAACTGCGTTTGCCTGCGCAGTAAAAACATCACTTCATGCAGGAGGGTTGAGCTGTTGTGCATGCAGCGTGAGTGTAAAGTTGAAGTCTACATTTACCTTTTTAATAAAATTCTTGCATGTATTCATGCATATATACAGTTGAAGGCAGAATTATTAGCCCCCCTGAAATATTTGCATCCTGTTTATTTTTTCCCTAATTTCTGTTTAACGGAGAGCAGATTTCTTTAACACATTTCTAATCATAATAGTTTCCCTGCTGAAAAAAAACAGCTTAAACCAGCCTAGGCTGGTTGGCTGGTTTTAGGTGGTCGACCAGGCTGGTTTTAGAGGGGTTTTGGCCATTTCCAGGCTGGTTTCCAGCTATTTCCAGCCTAGTCTTAGCTGGTCAGGCTGGGAGATGACCAGCTATAACCAGCTTGACCAGCCTAGCCAGGCTGGGAGCCCAGCCAAAACCAGCTATGTCCAGCTTAAACCAGGCTGGTCAAGCTGGTTTTAGCTGGATTTAGCTGGTCATTTTCCAGCCTGACCAGCTAAGACCAGGCTGGAAATGGCTGGAAACCAGCCTGGAAATGGCCAAAACCCCTCTAAAACCAGCCTGGTCAACCAGCTAAAACCAGCCAACCAGCCTAGGCGTGTTTAAGCTGGATTTTCAGCCAGGTTTAATAACTCATTTCTGATAACTGATTTATTTTCTCTTTGTCATGATGACAGTAAATAATATTAGACTAGATATTTTTCAAGACACTTCTATTCAGCTTAAAGTGACATTTAAAGGCTTAACTAGGTTAATTAGGGTAACTAGGCAGGTTAGGGTAATTAGGCAAGTTATTGTATAACGATGGTTTGTTCTGTAGACTATCAGGGGGAAAAATAGCTTAAAGGGGCTAATAATATTGACCTTAAAATGGCTTTAAAAAAATGTAAAACTGTTTTCATTCTAGCACGAAATAAAACAAGTAAGACTTTCTCCAGAAGAAAAAAATATTATCAGACATACTGTGAAAATTTCCTTGCTCTATTTAACATCATTTGGGAAATATAAAAAAAGGAAAAATTTAAAGGGGGGCTAATAATTCTGACTTCAACTGTGTATATTGATACGACCCCCTCGTTTGAGTCGCTACATAATAGAGCTCAGACAGCAAAAGGATCTATATGCAACTTATTTATTATACTTAAAGCTAATAGAACAATAAATTAAGGAACAAACAAATGTCTAGGGATAAATAACGAAGGTCAAGAACTTAAGATATAATCACAAAACAAAACCAAAAGGTTATAGAATGAAACACATGAGGATGTTCAAGTAGCCACACCGTCATCCTGAAGCTGGCACTGCACTCTTATTTATATGATTTAAACCAATTGGTGAGCAAGCAGGCACCCAATCAGGATCTGCCACATTCAAACTAGAATCCTGGGGCCATCACATATATATATATATATATATATATATATATATATATATATATATATATATATATATATATATATATATATATATATTTATACAACAGTTCTGTCTGGTTCTCAAATCTTTTTGGCTGATAGCCGTTCGATATTCTGCAATATCAGAACTCCTACAGCCTCTTTACTCTTTTGTGTATTACTCCGCCCACATACAACCAGCAAACCAGTTTAAAAGATGCATGCTCAACTGTTTTTACTTTCAGCTTATAATTTGAATCCGGAAGAAAGTAGTTCCTCATACACAAGGGTTTTTGAGATTCTCCATGTTTGATTTAGTTTTTATATTCACAATTATGCCGTCAAACTGTTGTATAAACGCAATATCACACTCGTAGCAGTGCGATATGGCTGTATATCAGCACTGGTGGGGGCACTAAGGCACTCGGCCTGTGGCCTCGTGCCAACGCACGCCTCCCACCAGTGCCGATATAAGCCATGTTGCACTGCTACGAGTGTGATATTGCTCATATATATATATATATATATATATATATATATATATATATATATATATATATATATATATATATATATATATATATATATATATATATACAGGGCTCGAAATTGCGACCATTTTGGTCGCATATGCGCCCGAAAATTAATCGATGCGACCTCATAATATATTTGGCCGCATTAGTGCGACCTGTTTTGATTTTTTTTTTAAAAACGTGCTGAATCGCTCTTCCCTGCCGCTATATTGGTTCATATTAGCTGTCAATAACTCAAGGCTTTCCACTGTTAGATGACAGGGAGGGAGCTTTTATGTCCACGGGAAATGCAAACGGCTAAAGTGTGAAAACTTAAAGCACACAGGTTTGCAAAGTGCAAACCCCACCTAAAGTTGAGGCGCAGATGAGAGCGATCATGACACGTGGTGAATATTGATCCGCCAGCTGAGATCAATCGAGTACGCGCTTTTCGGAGAAGGTGGCTGAATCTCATTGGCTGTTTCTCAATTCCAAGAACGCAGAGAATGGACTTGCGTTCTTGTAGAGTGCGGTCTTGCCAGGGGTCCTCGGAAGAACGAACCCAGGAGACCGCGAGGGCAGAGAACGCGTTCTTTGAGAAATGAGATGCTGCGTTCTTCCTGATGGTCATGTGACCTTCACGTGTTTTAAATGGAAATTATTTAAACATTACAGCCTTCATACAACGATTTATTGTTTCCCCCCTCTTCAAAATATATACTTTGCATAAAAACATTATAAATATACTCTGCACAATATAAATAAAACAAATTTTAATACGAATTTCATCAAACAAACACCCTTAATGTGTTTATTCCTTTATTAAGATGTTGATGTTAATGTTTACTTACACCGTTTCATTTAGGGAAACTCCTGAGGTAAATAAGTGATATCTCTGAACTTTAATAATAAATCTAAATAAAATGCTGCGCTTCCCACCTCCAGTCGCAATGACTTCTGGGACTTCCAGAGCGAGCTCGCTGCTGTAGTCTGCATCGGTGCGTCCTCGATATCAAGAACACATCCGGGAAGTTTCACGCGTCCTCCGTACTTGCGGTCTTGAGTATTGGAACTGAACTTAGGCAGCTGATGATGACGTTGCACGAGAACACGAGGACGCAAGACTGCTGAAGAACGCATATTGAGAAACAACCGATGTGTTGCATACACTGCGTGTTCAGCGCAAATGTCCGCTAAAAGTCACATCTAATACTGTATCATCGCCAAAGAAGCTCGCCTTTACTAAGTTTACACTGAAACTGCGTCTCATAACAAACAGCGGTATTGCGCCGGTGCTTAACCTGCTCATAAATGGGGTCTGCTGACTCGCCTGCTTTTCCACAAACACAGAAAAATGAAAATCAGCTCAGACGGAACATTTAAATTGACACAAACTGAAACCAAAACTTTTAAAGAGTGATAGAAGTGAGACTTTACTTTCTTTTGCCTATTCTTTCTTGAGGTATATTATTTTTTTATTTAGTTACTGATGACTGTTTTGCAGCTTTCAGCCTTGAATTTAATATTTTATTATAATTTGTTTGTTTTGCAGCAGAAATATTATTTATTAAACTGACATGCATATATATGCCGTTTAGCAGTACAAAATAAATATTTCTTACTGCAATGCTTCATTTTTGTTTGATGCAAACTATACATTTATTTTTCATAAAGTAACATACTTTTTATAGCAGATAACTTACATTCAAACACATTCAAGGCAGCATGATGATGAGAAATGTAATTCATTGTTACTATTATTGTCATTTTCATCATCATTAATATTCTAGAACTATTAGACACACATTTTTTAATTATTGCACACAAATATCAATGTAATCTCAGCATTAGCTATAGTTGTTTCTGGTTTTTGTTAGTCCTAATTGATGTTGTTTTAAAATACAATAAGTCCCTTAAAATACAATTTGCAGTGGTGCTCAATCATTTTTGGTGGGTGCTCCTAAATTTTTTCTGGTGCTCCTAAATTTTTTCTGGTGCTCCTAAATTTTTGAAGTTGGGAGCACCGGTGCTACCAAGTAAAAAAGTTAATTTCGAGCCCTGATATATATATATGTATGTGTGTGTATAAAAATGTGTGTGTGTGTATAAATGTACATGGTTGATGTCAAAATTATTAGCCCCCCTACATATTTTTCCCCAATTTCTGTTTAGCAGAGATTTTATTGAAACATTTCTGAACATAATAAATTTAATAACTCATTTCTAATAATTGATTTCTTCAAGACACTAGTATTCAGCTTAACGTGACATTTGAAGGCTTAACTAGGTTAATTTAGGGTAAAGGTAGGGTAATTAGGCAAGTCATTGTATAACAGTGGTTTGTTCTGGAGACAATCCTGCTTACACTGAATTTTTTTTTTTTTTAAAGACGATTCCTTATATTTACTTAAAAAAATTAAGTTAAGGGTTTGTAAACAATTTATTTGGGCTGACTTTAAACAAACAAATCAAGATGAACATTACTAAATTTAATTTGTTTGTTTAAATTCAACACAAATAAATAGTTTGCAACATTTTTGCAGACAGCATTTTTTTTCAGTGTAAGGGGGCTAATAATACTGACCATAAAATGGGATTAAAAAATTAAAAACTGAATTTCCTCTAGCCAAAATAAAACAAATAAGACTTTCTCTAGAAGAAAAAATTATTATAGGAATCTTTAAAAATTCACTTGCACTCTTAAACATCATTTGGGAAAAATAATTCTGACTTCAACTGTATGTAAATAAGAATAAGTTCATATGTAAAAAAGTGATTTATTTCATTATTGATTGATATTTAATATTGTCAATTTGAATGTAGTTTGGTTTATTTTAGTTTATTCATTCATTTTCTTATCGGCTAAGTCCCTTTATTTATCCGGGGTCGCCACAGCGGAATGAACCACCAACTTATCCTGCACATTTTTTACGCAGCGGATTCCCTTTAAACCGCAACCCATCTCTGGGAAACATCCACACACACACATACACTACGAACAATTTAGCCTACCCAGTTCAAATGTACCGCATGTGTTCGCATGAAACCCACGCAAACACAGGGAGAACATGCAAACTCTACACAGAAACCCCAACTGAGCCGAGGATCGACCCAGTGATCTTCTTACTGTGAGGCGACAGCACTACCTACTGCGCCACTGCCTCACCTTAGTTTATTCAGTGTTTTATAAAAGAAAAGAAGCAGCGAATGGCCTGTGGTTCATCAGACAAACCTGTTCTCCTCCAGTGATTCGCAGATTCTGGACCACACGATGATTGAGTTTTACAGTGCGAAGGGAGATTTGAATATATCTGCATATTCAGAGGTCATTAGCATAGTCTGGTTTGCTGTGCATGTGTGTGTGTGTGTGTGTGTGTGCGTGTGTGTGTGTACAGATCGATGCGTTCTCTTCATCCATTAGAGTCTGTCGATGAAGCCGTGGCCTGTTTTCAGTCTGTGTCTGCGGTCAGACCCTCTGAATGAATGCACATCCGGCTCTTCATCAGGCTTTTATACGCTTTTCATCAGTAATTTCAGTCATGAGGCGCTCATATTTCTGGGTTTCTGGAGTCTCTTTCTGCATTCAGTGGGAAAGCATGGATATTACGCTGTAAATAACGCAGGCTTTTACACAATTCGGTCATGTTGTACAAACACATCTATTATGTCAGAGTAACAAATGTAAGCGGATTGAACTTAAAACAATGAAGTTGTCTCCCAAAAAATGATTGCGCTCTAATAAATGCTGGGTTCCACACAATCAGTTTGTGTTGGGGCAACATGAAGGAACTGAGTTGACTTTGTTTTTACAGATTGAAGTGGATTGAAACATTGAAGCTGTCTCCAAAAAACCCTGCAGAATTGTGTTGTTTTAGCTCATTTTTAAAGCAGTAGTTTAAACACACAGCAGATATATTATTTACTTTGCTGTGATGTAAGAGAGTGAGAAAAGGTGCACAGTTAAATGTCTTAATGTTGCATTATACTATAATTTGTGACCTATTTTTGCATTTTATCAGTTGTGCAAAAAGAGATTTCCAGAAAACTCCAGATGAATCAAATTAACCTGTATTTATGTAGCACCTCACTACTGAACTGAAGCTGACCAGAGTACTCTACAATACAACAAATTACACAGAAAAACAAAGGTACGTTTTATAAATGATGCCAAAAAGTCAACAAAACAAAATTTAAAGTAGTTTTACCATTGAAATTAAAATTGTATTTAATTTAACTAAGATTATTTGTTTATTTATATATCATATGTAACATTTAAAATGTATATTTTTATATCATTATTAATTAATTTATTATTTTATTAATTTATTTCTTTTATGACTATTATACCACATTTTGCACCTTTCTGTTTCTTACACTATTTATTTATTTATTTATTTACAGCATTTATTTATTTATTTATTTATTTATTTATTTAAAGACTATTAAACCACATTTTGGACCATTCAGTTTTTCCACTATTTATTTATTTATTATGTTTTTTAAGACTATTAAACCACATTTTTTACCTTTCTGTTTTTTCCACTATTTATTTATTTATTTATTTACAGTATTTATTTAATTATTTATTTATTTATTTATTTATTTATTTAATTTTTATGAGTATTAAACCACATTTTGGGCCTTTCAGTTTATTCCACTATTTATTTATTTATTTATTTATTTATTTCTTTTTTTAAAGACTATTAAACCACAATTTGGATCTTTCTGTTTTTCCACTGTTTATTTAATTATTTATTTACAGCATTTATTTATTTATTTATTTATTTATTTATTTATTTATTTATTTATTTATTTATTTATTATTTTTAAGACTATTAAACCACATTTTGGACCTTTTTTTTCCACTATTTATTTTATTTAAAATGTTTTTTATTCACTTATATACATATACATATATGTATATGTATGTATGTATGTAAGTTTAGATTTTGTGTGTTTGATTTGTAAAACACATTGATCAACATTTGTTGTTTTTAAATGTGCTATATTAAAAAAAACTTTTTCTTGCTTTTATGAAATAAATAAATAATTTATAAAAATGTTATTAATGTTAATTTATAAAAAATTATAAAATAAAAAAGTAATGTAAATATTATAAAAGAAGTCATTATATATAAGTTTGAAATGTAATTTTGAATTTGAGTCACATTTGTAAAAATAATAATTTCTAAAATGTTTAGTTTTTATAGTTATTTTCAAATTACTCAAACTAATTTTTCAAATCAAAGTATTCTGCATTAAAATATGAAAGTGATTAAAAAATAGATGTATTATTAGAGCTGCACGATATTGGAAAAATATTGCTCTATAAATATGTTCTGCGATTAAATATTGCGATACGAATACAGTTTCACAAGATATATTAAATAGCTCTATATGATGGATTTCTGCAGAGTCTAACAGTATTCAAGTACAGAAATGGAATAATAACAATGCAAACCAATGCTTTTCTTTCTTTGTTTTGTCTCATTTCCAGTCCAAATATCAAAATAAATACTTAGATCAAGTAAAACATATTGTTTAATTTTCACCATAAGAAGAAATAAGTCAAAATGAAGAGTTTTTCCTTAAAACAAGCTAAATTATCTGCCACTGGGGGGAGATAATCTTGTTTTTGCCTTGAAATGTAGATATCTGGACTGGAAACTAGACAAAATTTCTAAGACTTTTCCATATTCCATATAAATATAGTGATTGAATACAATTCTCCTGGTCAACTATAATTCAGACGCAACAAAGCATATCTTTGCGATGTGATTATTGCTGATGTGCACATTGCAATATCGATGCTGAAATGATATATTGTGCAGCCCTATTTACTACTATTGTTATTACAATTCTTTATGGCACTTAATGCACATTTTGCATTCAGATTTTCATCTCTTTAATTCTCTTCGTTGCTTAATAATTCCTTCAGTTATATCACTACAAAAACAGACATCTTTAAAACACACTTTACATCACTCAAACTTTAAAAGCAAAACATTTCAATCCATTTTAAACGCATAAACGTCTCTTAAATATCCAGTTTATTTCTATAATCTGCTAATTGTGTTTCTGTCAGTATAGCTGTGACCTGAACATGATCTTGACAGGTTTTTCTTCTCGATCCTCCTACGCTCCTTCACACCTTTTTCTGTCATTTATCTCCATGTTCGTGGTCTGGACTTTCTTTTTCTGTCGTCTTCAGGCATTTGTCAGTGTGTCAGACGGCCGTATGCATGAGAGCGGCTGGCGTCGTATCGATCCATACATCAATAAACACTGTCTGAAAACACACATCAGCTCTGCTGAACCACAGCTGCTGTTTACTACAGTACATCTGCACACATAAACAGACCGATTACACAGCAAATAACACACTTAGGAGCATACTTAAGTGTGAACTCAAGGGAATGTTGTTTTGTGCACTTAAATGCATATTACAATATTAATTTAGGTAAATTGAAGTTAAATGCAATTAGTAGAAACTAAGAGCGCTTTTTGAACCACTTAATGTCACGTACAAAGAATGTTCAGATGGATCCAAGATGCAATTGAAATAGTATTTATTGACACAGTCAAGATAAATGTAACAGAGAGTGCGGTGCTAGGACTAGGAGAAACCAGAGCAGGGATCAGATGGGAAAACAGGGTCCAGTGGTAACTCCGCACGGTCCTGAGCACAGACAAACGAACACATAAGCACACATAACGAACTAACAAGGAAACACAGAAAACGTCGCATATATATAGGCGTGATAATGAGCCTCAGCTGGCGAACTAATCAAACCAACTGAGTGCCGTCATGACACGTGACCAAAACAAATACACGTGGACAACAAAAACAAAACAAACTCGCATGATCAAACAGACACTCGGGAAGAGCGCACAAACCTGCAACCGTGACACTTAAGTAGTACATTATGTGTATAAATAATATATACTATTAAAACCTTTTATTTGGACTATTTTAAAAGTGTACTTAAGTGTTTATAAAACGTCAATTTCTCTTGACTTCCTTTTGATTGTGTTAATATGAGGTCGTCTTCAAGCAGAAACATGGCTGCTGTTTACTTTAGTAGAAACACAGTGCTTATTATGCAAATAACACACTTAAGAGCATACTTAAGTGTGAACTCAAGGGAATGTTGTTTTGTGCACTTAAATGCATATTACAATATTAATTTAGGTAAATTGAAGTTAAATGCAATTAGTAGAAATTAAGAGTGCTTTTTGAACCACTTAAGTAGTACGTTACGTGTATAAATAATATATACTATTAAAACCTTTTATTTGGACTATTTTAAAAGTGTACTTAAGTGTTGATAAATCATCAATTTCTCTTGTCTCCCTTTTGATTGTGTTAATATGAGGTCGTCTTCAAGCAGAAACATGGCTGCTGTTTACTTTAGTAGAAACATAGTGCTTATTATGCAAGTAATACACTTAAGAACATACTTAAGTTGTGAACTCAAATGTTTTCGGACACTTAAATTCACAATATTACAATTAAGTGATAAAATGATTACAATAGATTTAGTTAAAATTTAAGTTAAATGCAATTAGTAGAAATTAAGAGTGCTTCTTGAAACACTTAGGGAGCCTTTTGTTAAGATATCGTCCGTTTATTAGTACCTATAAAGCACATATTCTGCAGGATCGTATTCACATACCTTAATAACTATTAATAAGCACTTACACTTTTCTTTGTCTTAAAATGATCTTGTCTTCAAGCTGTTTTAAACTATTTACTTCATTTGACATTATTTAAAAGTGTACTTAAGTGTGTTCATAAACATGTCATTTATTTTAAGCATTTTTATTATTTTATTAATACTTTTGCCTGCAAGCACATTTTCTTAAATATAGAATTTAAAATGCACTTTAATACACTTAATCTGACGTTGTTTAAAAGTGTACTTAAGTGTGTTAAGAAACATAAAATTTATTTTAAGTATTTTTTATTATTTCATTAATACTGTTGCCTGCAAGTCCATGTTCTTTAATATATAATTTAAAATGTATTTTAAAACACTTAATTTGATGTTGTTTAAAAGTGTACTTAAGTGTGTTAATAAACATAACATTTATTTTGAGTATTTTTATTATTTCACGAATACTGTTGCCTACAAGCACAATTTCTAAAAACATACTATTTTAAATGTATTTTAAAACACTTAATATGGTGTTATTTAAAAGTGTACTTAAGTGTGTTAAGAAACATACAATTCATTTGAAGTATTTTTTATTATTTCACTAATACTGTTGCCTGCAAGCACAACTTCGTAAATATACTATTTTAAATGTATTTTAAACACTTAATTTGTTGTTGTTTAAAAGTGTACTTAAGTGTGTTAAGAAACATAACATTTATTTTGAGTATTTTTTTAATATTTCACAAATACTGTTGCCTGCAAGCACAATTTCTTTAATATATCATTTAAAATGTATTTTAAAACACATAATTTGACCTCATTTAAAAGTGTACTAAAGTGAGTTAAGAAACATAACATTTATTTTAAGTATTTTTTATTATTTTACTAATACTGTTGCCTGTGAGCACAATTTATTAAATATGCTATTTTAAATGTACTTGAAAACACTTAATATGATGTTATTTAAAAGTGTACTTAAGTGTGTTAAGAAACATAACATTTATTTTAAGTATTATTTATTATTTCATTAATACTGTTGCCCTCAAGCCCATTTTCTTAAATGTAGAATTTAAAATGTACTTTAAACACTTAATTTGTTGTTGTTTAAAAGTGTACTTAAGTGTGTTAAGAAACATAACATTTATTTTGAGTATTTTTTATTATTTCATTAATACTTTTGCCTGAAAGCACATTTTCTTTAATATATAATTTAAAATGTATTTTAAAACACTTAATTTGACCTTATTTAAAAGTTTACTAAAGTGTGTTAAGAAACATAAAATTTATTTGACGTTATTTTTTATTATTTAACTAATAATGTTGCCTGCAAGCACAATTTCGTAAATGTAGAAAACATAAGAAACATAACATTTATTTTAAGTATTTTTTATTATTTCATTAACACTGTTGCCTGCAAGCCCATTTTCTTAAATGTAGAATTTAAAATGCACATTAATACACCTCATTTGACCTTATGTAAAAGTGTAATTAAGTGTGTTAATAAAACATAACATTTATTTTAAGCATTTTTATTATTTCATTAATACTGTTGCCTGCAAGCCCATTTTCTTAAATGTAGAATTTAAAATGTATTTTAAAACACTTAATATGACGTTGTTTAAAAGTGTACTTAAGTGTTTTAATAAAATATTATAAAATATAAGTATTTTGTTTTATCATTTCACCAAGTTGACTGCAAGCACATTTTCCTAAATAAAACATTTAAATTTACTTTTAAAATTGTCAAAAATACACCTATATACGGCTAACAACACACTTTAATTTGATTCTACTTAAAAAGCATACTTAAGTGTGTTTTGGAAATTCAGTATAGGTATACTTGGTGTTAGTATCCTTTTGTTTTAGTAGCACTATTTTATGTATTTAAACATGTTTACAAGTTTATTTTGACATTATTTTGATGTCACCATTTAACCACTCTTATTTATTATATTTTACACTCTTTGAAATTATATTTTAAATGCACTTTTAAGCACTTTTAAGTCCACTGTGAGTGCATTCAGCACAATGAACTTGACTTCTCTTTTCAGAAGGACAGTCTGTTTGAATGCCAGTGTTGATCAGTTCGCTATAGTTATGAAGTTATGGGGGGAACGCTTTGATAAGCTTGTTTAATCTCTGCAGTGTCTGGTGGGTTACTGTATGGCATGAGTGTGGCGCTAATGGAGCGTAATGGGCTTCAGTCCTCGGAGAGTTTTATTTGTCAGTTCTCTCTCTGGGGCTCTGTGTGTTTGTGTAGTTGGCCATCGCTGCTCCTCGTCAGGATTATTTTTAGACTGTGGGTGAAGCATTCGTGTGATTTCTCTGAACACACACACACACACACACACACACACACACACACACACACACACACACACACACACACTCCAGAGTAAAGATTTCATGCATCAGAGAGAGAGAGAGACGAGGGCTTCTGTGCGACTGATCACTTTTGGTTAAAATATAGAAGAAACAACTCACTGACGTCTAAACCCAGCACACACACACACACAACTAACACACACATACACAGAGAGAAATGCAACACACACACACACACAAACCCATAAATTAAACACACTATTTTAGGCACATGCATTCACTCACTTAACTACAAACATTCATGCACACATATTCAAACATACATGCGCAAACACACACACACTCACACACACACATAAAAAGTGAGTCCCAGCATTGTTTACAAAGTTAAGCTGTGTGTGTGTTTAGATGTATTTTCTGTCTCTGTTAGTAAATACAGTAATTATGCCTGTTTTAATAGTTTGTGAGGAAATCAGAGATGTGCTTTGATTCGTCTGCATCTGTTTCGGTTTATAATTGTGGTATAATTGGTTTTAAATAAATTACCATCACAGTTCACTGTTGAATTGTTTCTTGGTTATGTCTGTGTATATACTGGTCAGAGATGTTGCCAGGCTTTTATAAAGACAAGATGTTGTGGCTGAAGTGATATTTTTGGGAAAACTGTTTGCATTATGGATAATCTGTGTGGTTTGTTGATATGGTCATTAGATTCATCAGTAAAGATTCATTTAGTGAGTCATAGAGGACTCCGATTAGTTTTATGTTGTTTTTATCATTACAATACATGAAGTTTTAAACCTAAAATTCCTCTCCAGATACTAAAAAAGGCAACAATTAGCCACATAAATTACATGAACTATTACATGAAAAAAACATCCTGTATGTTGTTGTCTGTGTTTATTTAATGTTTACACTGTAAAACAGTTTTTCATTCTCTTTTTTGTTAAAGAAAGAAAGGAGAAAATGTCATAAAATATTATGACTTTTGTGAGTTTGTGCCAATAAATGGAGGGATAAATAGATGAATGAATGAATAAATGAGTGACTGAATGAATGAATGAAAAAAAAAATTAATTAAAAATAAATGAATAAAATAAAAAAGGAAATAATTGAATGAATAAATGAATAAAAATAAATAAATGAATAAATAAGTAAATAAATTATTAATTAATTAACTAATTAATTAATAATACATAAATGAATGAATGAATAAATAAAAAAATAAATTGATGAGTGAATAAGCAAATAAATAAAAAATAAATAAATAACTGAATAAATGAATGAATGAACAAATAAATGAGTAAATAGAATAAATGAAAAAAATTAATGAATAAATAAATAAATAAATAATAAACGAATAAATGATTAAATAAACAAATAAATAAATAAATGGATAATGAATAAGTGAATAAATAAATAACTGAATAAATATATGAATGAATGAATAAATAAATAAATAAATAAATACATGAATGAATAAATGAACGAATGAATACATGAATGAATACATGAATGGATGAATAAATGAATGAATGAATGAATGAACAAATGAATAAATTAATTAATGAATAAATAAATAAATTAATGAGTGAATAAATGAATGAATGAATAAATGAATGAATAAATAACTAAATGAATGAATGAATCAAAAAAATAAATAAATGAATGAAGGAATAAATGAATGAATGAATGAATGATTGAACGAATGAACGAATAAATAAATAAATGAATGAATAAATGAATGAATGAAGGAATAAATGAATTAATTAATGACATTGGGGTCAAAATAGATGTTTATTTTATTTTATTTTATTAAACATTTTTAATAACTTTTAGACATTAGTGTTCTTGAGGTGTGTTTAGATTAGCTTTCTGGCATATTATAAATTGCACCATAAATTGTGACAAAAGCAGGAGAAGAGGAATCTGATAATGAGGAATGAGGTGATTGTGTTTACCTTCTAAAAATGAAAAAAATTTTTTTTCTTCATGTTTTCAGTGACAGATCTTTAATACATCGTCATTCTGCTTCTCGAGTAAATGTTTATTAATTTAAACATATTGATAATCTAGGCCAGAGATGCTCAAACTAGAGCCTGCGGGCCAAAGTTAACCTATATGGTAACCTTTGATTTGGCCTGTCGTCATATCTGAGAAGAAATGGAGAATGATGGGGACACTTAAGAGCTAACGGAAAATAGTGTTTCAATTTAAATGCTGTGATTTAGCTGAACATGTACATACAGTCACCTGACAGATAGAGGGCGATGCAGAGACTTTGGTGAGCAAGTCAAGGCAAAGGCAGATTCTGCTTGACTAGTGTATTCAGCATTGAACTACACTCACCGGCCACTTTATTAGGTACACCTTACTACTACTGGGTTGGACCCCTTTTTGAACTGCCTTAATCCTCCGTGTCATAGATTCAACAAGCTACTAGAAATATTCCTCAGAGATTTTGCTCCATATTGACATGATAGCATCACGCAGTTGCTGCAGATTTGTCAGCTGCACATCCATGATGCCAATCTCCCGTTCCACCACATCCCAAAGCTGCTCTATTGGATTGAGCTCTGGTGATTGTGGAGGCCATTTGAGTACAGAAAAGACCTTAACACCACCACCACCACCAGCCAGGATGGATCCATGCTTTTATGTTGTTGATTCCAAATTCTGACCCGATCATCTGAATGTGGCAGCAGCGGATCGTCTTGACCATGTCTGCATGCCTAAATGCATTGAGTGGCTGCCATGTGATCGGCTGATTAGAAATGTGCATTAATGAGCAGTTGGACAGGTGTACCTAATAAAGTGGCCAGTGAGTGTAAATGTGATCATTTAAAAAGGTATTCTGCATTAGTGGATGCGCTTCAAATTAAATGTATTCTGTTCATTTTTAAATTTTAGGAAATAAATTGGGAAATTACCCATGGCAACTTCAATGTGATATAGTTTGGTATATTTGCCTTCGGCCCACGGCTCTCAGTGATGTTTGGCTTTTGGCCTTTCATACGAAAATGTTTGGGCACCCCTGGTCTAAGCTTTTTGTACTAAAAGATAACAGGACATAAAGACTGTACAATTTCTATCAGAATATCTGATCTACAATCTGAATGTCCTGCTTTAATGGCTATTAAAGATGAGCTTGAATCAGTCCTGTCTTGTTGATATGATAATACACATTACTAGAGAGACATGTGTCAATCAATTTGGTGGGCGGGGACACCGCAGTCCAACGTCAAGTTGCGGTCAGCCTCAAAATAGGAGGGATTTGGATCCAATAGACTGATTTCACGCGGCCGCCATTTTCAAAAGTGAAATCGAGGCTGCGGTGGGAAGAAACCCGGAAGTATCATTGGGAGTTACATAGGAATGTTGTGTAACTGGCTGTATATCTTATCAGCGAAGAGAAAGTGACCCAAATTTATCGTTTCATCGCGTTCCGGGTGACCCGAAGGTCCGTTCTGAATGAAGGGTGAATGTAAAAAGGGATATCAGAGCTCATTTTCAGCTAAGTTAAGGGAAATGGCACTAGTTAGCTAACGTATTATTTCCCAAACACACGTTTTAGATGTGATTTATCAAACTCGAGTTAATAAACTGATTCTCTCACTATATTAGACTTGACACGATACTGAATTAAAAGAAAAACTGGCAATTTCGCGCTAACATTTAAGGCAATGTTGATGGCTTTCTTAAACAGCGCTGATTTGTCATTGTGTTCTTGTGTTCAACAGAAATGATTGTGATTGGCCGAGAAGGTCATCAGTTCACCCACCGCTGTATACTGAGCACAAACACAGACGAGCCGAGCGATCTGCTTGATGACTCGACTGATCTTCACGTCTGCTTCGCGCTCCAGTCCGTGAATCTGTGTTTGCACTGGGTGTAGAGCGGTAAACTGAGCGCAAACGAAACACAGATACGCGGAGACAGAAGCGCGAAGCTGTGAAGATCAGTCGTGTCGAGACATCCGCGCTCAGCAGCGCTTCCATGTTAGCGGGGAAATAGCCGGGTTTAAAACTTCAGTAGCGGGACAACACTATTACAGACAACACGAGGGTGTGCTGCAGAAGACTGCAGTGATTATCACTCACCGGGTATCACAGGCTGAAGCAGAAAAGTGTCCTCACGGTGTTTAACTAGTGCCATGAGCTGAAGCCTAGGAGGACACTTAAGCGCATCACTGAGATTGTGATGTTGTTTGATGCTAAATTGCTTTTAATTGTTTAAAATAAACTTACTGAATAATATTAAAGTGATGGTTACACCAATATCTGCATTTTGAAATCTCGGCAGCAGCTGGAGGTTTACAGTACACAGCATGTCACTGCAATGTTTACAGTGCTAGTCCTATACTTCCGGGTTTCTTCCCACCGCAGCCTCGCTTTGGTTCTCTAATATGACGGCCGCGTGAAATAAGCGTATTTCAACGTCAGCGAATTTAAAAAGAGACTGATTGTGCTTATATCACCCCAATATGCCTGTGGACACACTATGCCTACACACAGTTCTGTCCAAACGGCTTACAAAAGAGGATTTTCATCTTAGGTGCCCTTTTAAAATGTCAGTAAAATGCAGTATTAAAATATAACTATTAAATAGTAGCAGAAATGAGGCCTATAACTGCAAAAAAAAAAAAAAAAAAAAATGAGACAGTATTTTCTGTCTCATTACGTTAGTAAATACAGTAATTATGCCTGTTTTAATAGTTTGTGAGGAAATCAGAGATGTGCTTTGATTCGTCTGCATCTGTTTCGGTTTATAATTGTGGTATAATTGGTTTTAAATAAATTACCATCACAGTTCACTGTTGAATTGTTTCTTGGTTATGTCTGTGTATATACTGGTCAGAGATGTTGTCAGGCTTTTATAAAGACAAGATGTTGTGGCTGAAGTAATATTTTTGGGAAAAGTGTTTGCATTATGGATAATCTGTGTGGTTTGTATAGTCATTAGATTCATCAGTAAAGATTCATTTAGTGAGTCATTAGAGGACTCTGATTAGTTTTGGTGGGCGGGGACACCGCAGTCCAACGTCAAGTTGCGGTCAGCCTCAAAATAGGAGGGATTTGGATCCTATTTCAACATCAGCGAATTTAAAAAGAGACTGATTGTGCTTATATCACCCCAATATGCCTGTGGACACACTATGCCTACACACAGTTCTGTCCAAACGGCTTACAAAAGAGGATTTTCATCTTAGGTGCCCTTTTAAAATGTCAGTACAATGCAGTATTTAAATCTAACTATTAAATAGTAGCAGATATGAGGCCTATAACCACAAAAAAAAAAAAAAAAAAAATCCACTTTTTGTGGATTTTTACACACAGGAGCCTTAATAAATGTCATTTTAGAAGACTATTCCAGCAAATAACTATTCATATATTCATAAAAAGATTGAGGTCATCTCCCAGTATTGCAGGATAAGTCGATATATTGATTATTGTGACAGGCCTAGCTGTATTCATATTGTAGGCTAGCATGCAGATGTTCAATAGTTAACAACTTCTTCTGTCACTAGTTGTATAAGCTCAGCCAGTACAACAGCAGATGCAGTGATTTCTCCAGTGCTCTGCGAGGGAATGTATGAACTGTAATCTGTCTCTCTTTCTATGTTAATTTGTTCTAGCTGTAATTTCTAATTAAGAAGAGTCAAAGCCCAGCGGAGACGCGCAGCTCCCGCCGGAACAGCGTCTGTGCGCATGCGCCTCTCAGATCTGGCGCATTGTTTATAATCTTCATCTGTGTGTGTGTTTGTGTTTCTGTGTGTTCAGGACGGCGTAAACCGATCATCATGACCACTGAGATGCAGGAGATCGCCATCACGGAGGAGAAGCCCTTACTGCCCGGTCAATCAGACGCCGTCAAGGTCAACAAACACACATTTATAGAGTTCCGTCATTAGTTTATGCTTTGCTGCCACCTGCTGGACACTTGGAAAACTTCAACACACACTAATAGATCCGTGACACTATTGTTTATACCAGGGGTGCACTGTAAAAAAAAAAAACTAATTTTACAGAAAATATCCTTAAATTTTTTACAGTAATTTTTTGTCATTTCACATTTAAACAACCAATCTCTCTAAATTAACCGTTTGACTTTCATTTTAGGTACTTTATTATTAAAGACAAATTATTGACATTTGTGTTTTTTATACAGGGAAATTACAGTATTATTTATACAGTATTTTTTCTATTATTTTAAATTATATTCAAAAGTTCGTAAAAATCACAAACATTATCTGTAAATTAACGGCTTGACTGTTATTCTATGTACTATATAATAGAGATGCGCGGATGGGCTATTATTTCATCCGCAACCGCATCATAAAACTCATCATCCGTCCGCCATCCATCCGCACTAACATTTTTGACCAATTTTTAAAACCGCACCCGCCCGCCATCTGCTGACTGAGCTCTTCATTTGAATGGCTTATTCCTTTTTATTATTAAATGAATGTTTCTTTATTGATTATTAGAAAATAGAGAATGACTTTAATGACATGCAGTTAATCCAAACGTGCAAGTCAAATCCAGCATTAATTGACGCTTTGAAGTGACGCTAAACAATACGAGGACGTGTCTTTTCACTTGATTCGATTCCTCGGTCCTTGAGTTTTTTTTTTTTTCGTCCTTCCCTCACATCCTATAGGGGTGGAAAGACGAGGAAAGAAAGCAAGGAAAGGAAACGAGGATACACAAATAAGAAATGAGAAGCACCCTATAAAGCTCTCAGAATATCAGCAGTGAACTCCGTCTCCAATCGGTGCACAGGGACAAAAATAAATAAATAAAAAGCCTAAATGAAACGCACTGTACTGTACATTTTTTTATTATAGTAGCCTAATAGAAAACGCATTTTGACACATCATTTCAACATTCAGACGAGAGCGCCTGGCCTCTAATGCACCCTGCTGCACTGAAGCTGCACTCGCTCGCAGCACTTGTTGCTGGATTGCATAAATTCTCTTGGCAAGGTGCTGTAGACGTGGGAATGACTGCCTTGTTTCTCCTAAAAGGAAAGTAGATTTTCCTCTGCTGATCCGTCTATTCTTAATTTTGTAGAGGAATACTTCTGTACTTCATCCAGAATTAGTGTATCCGATTTCTCCTCTCATTCTGTGAAGTCAGTCCTAGGCTTTTTCGTTGGTGCGCCAGCTATGTGTACAAAAACAGTACAACTGCCCGCCACCCACCCGAATTTAATTAAAATATTATTTTTCGTCACGTCATCCGCCCGATCCCGCGGCTGTAACCGCCATCCGCGCATCTCTACTATATAAGTAATGACAAATTACAGCAATTTGTCTGTTTTTTACAAAAACTTTATATATTATTTACAGTGTTTTTTCCTGTTTTTTAAGTACATTTAAAATTACGTAAAATGAACGTCATAAATTGTAATCACTTGCTCTGTAAAAAAAAAAAAAAATCGTAAAAAAAAATGTCAAATGACTGGCAGCAACGGCTGCCAAACAAAAACCATAAAATTACAGTAAAATTTCTTTGACGAAAAAAAGTGCAAAAAATAATAAATGTACAGATATTTTCATTAAAATGTTTACAGAGAAACACTGTTATTATACTGACTTTTCCTAGATTATTACGATCAACTCCATTTAATAAAGTAACACACTAAGTGCGCTCACATGCACCTGTTCCCGATTCCGCTGATTGCACACACACACACACAGTCGGAGGATCGTTATGAACTGATTACAAGCACTTTAAAAGCAGCACAGACGCACGCACCAATTGCTTAGTCTTGTTATACTGTTACTGTGAACATTATGATGCTTTTTCTCTTCTTTTGCCTTGCTTTGTTTGTTAATTGTTTACGTTGTTTGCTGCCGGGACTGACCATTTGCCTGTTATTAGTTGTGAGCAAAGCGAGGCTTCGTGAAACACTGAAACTATCGAAGCAAATGTGTCGAAGCTTCGAAATGTTTCGAAACACCACTCTACGGTGACACCTAGTGGTCATTTTATTTGTATTTCACTGAAACAGCTTCAGCAAAGAATAGTCGAGCAAATTGAAAAAGGAAAGGAAAAGGAAATTCAGCATAGAATTAACAATTATAACTAATGGAATTGATGTGTGAAGTTGCAGCCAGGCAGCATAACAGTAAATAAATGACCTGTTTTATTATTTATTAGTGGAGTTTGCAAAGTTTAGGCATTTTTTCTGTTTCGCAAACTTAAAATTGCTTTATTTTAATTTTGATTTGATTTATTTTAACACATTATTCTTGAACAACTTAGATAATATATATTTATTGACTTTTTTATTTCAATTATTTCCATTTTTTGTTTTTATGAATAGTTTTTAATATACTTTACTTTATATATATATATATATATATACATACATACAGTTAAAGTCAGAATTATTAGCCCACCTTTGAATTTTTTTGTTTTCTTTTTTTAATATTTCCCAAATGATGTTTAACAGAGCAAGGAAATGTTCACAGTATGTCTGATAATATATTTTCTTATGGAGAAAGTCTTATTTGTTTTATTTTGTTTTATTTCGGCTAGAATAAAAGCAGTTTTTAATTGTTTCAGAGGTCAATATTGTTAGCTCCTTTAAACAATATTTGTTTTGTTCTACAGAACAAACCACTTGTTATACAATGACTTTAATAATTAACTTAGTTAAGCCTTTAAATGTCACATTAAGCTAATGAGATAACATAAAATAAGATAAAGATAAAATAAATCAGTTATTAGAAATGAGTTATTAAAACTAATATGTTTAGAAATGTGTTAAAATAAAGTCTTCTCTCTGTTAAACTGAAATTGGGGGGAAAAAAAAAAAACAGGGGAGCCAATAATTCAGGAGGTTTAATAATTCTGACCTCAACTGTGTGTCTGTGTGTGTGTGTGTGTGTATATATATATATATATATACAGTTGAAGTCAGAATTAAGAATTAATAGCCCCCTTTTGATTTTTATTTTCTTTATTATTATTATTATTATTTATTTATTATTATTTGTTTATTATTATTATTTTCTTTATTGGGAATATTTCCCAAATGTTTAACAGATTCAGGAAATGTTCACAGTGTGTCTGATAATATTTTTTATTCTGTTGAAAGTCTTATTTGTTTTATTTCGGTTAGAATAAAAGCAGTTATACATTTTTTTAAAAACATTTTTGGGACAATATTATTAGCCCCTTTAAGCTATATATTTTTTCGATAGTCTACAGAACAAACCATCATTATACAATAACTTGCCTAATTACCCTAACCTGCCTAGTTACCCTAATTAACCTAGTGAAGCCTTTAAATGTCATTTTAAGCTGTATTGAAGTGTCTTGAAAAATATCAAGTCAAACATTATTTAATGTCATCATGGCAAAGATAAAATAAATCAATGATTAGAAGTAAGTTTTTAAAACTATTATGCTTAGAAATTTGCTGAAACAATCTCCCCTCCATCAAACAGAAATTTGGGAAAAAAATAAACAGGGGCGCTAATAAAACAGGGGGGCTAATAATTCTGACTTCAACTATATATATATATATATATATATATATATATATATATATATATATATATATATATATATATATATATATATATATATATATATATTTATATATTTTTATATTTATTTATTTATTTATTTATATACACCATACAAACCTTTCAAAATGTTTTTCAAGATTAAAAAGAAATTAACTTTTTTATTTTATTAATTTAATTTGAATTAATTAGTTTATCTAATTTCATTTGATTTAATGCTGAAATAAAAGTTGAAGTATGCACATAGTTTGTAAATGACAATAAAATGACAAATGGACCAAAATATTCCAAACATTTTTTTTGAAATCCAAGTAAAAACACAAAATCTAAAAATAAAATTTTATTGAAAATAAGAGTCATAACAATATTATTGAATCAGTGATGCTAAAATGACACTGTATATGCATTTGAATGCTGTTTAAATTGCCTTTACAATCGCAGTTAACAACTTTATATTTAATTTAGTTTATTATTTCACTTTTTTCTTTTTTTTCTTTTACTTTTCATGTTTTTTATGACAAGTTTTTTATATAGTTTACCAAAATATTTATTGCTATAAGAAAAAAGGCAATTGAAATACAATTCAACAGAAATGGTCAACTTCATCATTTTATTAGAACATATTAAAAAGCTGAAATAAAAATTTAAGCATGTACAGAGTTTGTAAATGACAATAAAATGACAAATAGACTGGAAAATTACTAGCATTTTAAGTAAAATCCCAGTAAAAACACAAAAATTTTAAATATTGATCTAATTAAAAATAGGAGCCATAACAATAATCAATCAGTGATGGTAATATAACACTGCTTTGCATATGAATGTTGTGTGAATGGCCTCTTGATTGAAAAGTTGCATCATTTTAATTGCACTTTCTTAAAGTTGATTCATCAATAAATCTAACCTAAAAAAAAAGCTATAATTAAAACAAATAATCAGATTTGGGATATTTTGGACATGCATATCAAACTGATATTGGGATATCATCAGGTCTGATGTTGTGTGATTATGTGTTTACAGGATGCTGAAATCGCAGCCCGAATATTGCTGGACCAAGGCCAGGTGAGGGAACTGTTTGTGTTTGGATTGTCACAAGCTTGGATAAAGTTCTTGTAGTTTATGTGGCTAATGAATGTGTTTTTGGGATCTGGAGAAGATATTCAGATGTAAAACTTCATTTACTGTAGATTTTAGATTCAGTGCAGCTTCAGATGTAAGGTTTAGATTCAGTGTAGTCCATTATTGCTTTCTTTTAGCTTTCATTATATGCGTATAAAGTTAAATGTTAACTGTGTGTTTTTATTTACTCCTTTATTGTTGTTGTTGTTGTTGTTGTTGTTGTTGTTGTTGTTGTTGTTGTTGTTGTTGTTGTTGTTGTTATTATTATTATTATTAATATTATTATTATCATAAAATCATGGAATTTATTATTTTATTTTTATTATTTTTTATGATTTATGATTTATTATTATTATTAATAATAATATTATTATTATTATTAAAAAGTCATGGAATTTATTATTTTATTTTTATAAGTTTTTATGATTTATTATTATTATTATTATTATTATTAAATCATTGATTTTATTACTTTATTTTTATTATTTTTTAATGATTTTTAATATTATTATTATTATAAAATCATGGAATTTATTATTTTATTTTTATTATTTTTTATGATTTATTATTATTATTATTAAATCATGGAATTTATTATTTTATTTTTATTATTTTTTAATGGTTTTTAATATTATTATTATTATTATTATTATTATTATTATTATAAAATCATGTAATTTATTATTTTATTTTTTATTATTTTTTATGATTTATTATTATTATTATTATTAAATCATGGAATTTATTATTTTATTTTTATTATTTTTTAATGATTTTTAATATTATTATTATTGTTGTTATTATTATTATTAAATCATGGAATTTATTATTTTATTTTTATATTTTTTTTAATGATTTTTTTATTATTTTGTCTAGTTACATAAGTTTTAAAGGACAAACTGGAAAGTTTTTCACTTTTTTTATCATATCAAGCATTTATATTCTTCTCACTCAATAAACAAAGAGAAATTATGTGTGTGTTTGTGTGTGCAGGAACACACTGTGGAGACTCCTCACGGCGTGCTGCATGTGACAGTTCACGGCTCCGGCAACGCTCGCAGACCAGCCATACTGACCATCCATGATGTGGGAATGGACAGTAAGTCTCTGATGATTTATTTCAAGCGCAAATAACACAACTCGGTTTTTGAAAAACACACAGTTTCCACAGCTGACCTTTTATTTAATATGAAGGAGCTTGAATAAATGTTTTCATTCTCTAAAACAGAAACATTGTTAAGAATAAATTGAAACTTTCCCACTTTATTTCCCCCCATTAATTAAAATAACAGGAACAATCTTTTATCCTGATATTGTAGCGCTTAAATTGTTTAATAAACCTCTTTTAAAGTTTCAGCTTAAAATACCCATCAGATAATTTATCGACAGTCTAGCTGTTTTGTGGCTTTAAATGCAAATGAGCTGCTTTTACCCGCCCAGAGTGGTTGTAAACCTTTATGAGCTTCTTTCTTCTGTTAAACACTGAAGAAGATATTTTGAAGTATGCTGAAAACCTTTAACCCCTGACTTCCATACTAGAAATAAACAAAGGAGGTCAATGGCCACAGCAGGGGTCACCAGTCTCGGTCCTGGAGGTTCTGTGCCCTGCGGGGTTTACCTCCAATTTGCCTCAACACACCTGCCTGGGTGTTTCAAGTATACCTAAGACCTTGATTAGCTTGTTTAGGTGCGATTGATTAGGGTTAGAGCTAATATCTGCAGGACACCGGCCCTCCAAGAACAAGTTTGGTGATCCCTGAGCTACAGGTTTCCCACATCCTTCAAAATATCTAGAAGAAAATAAAGAAAATATATAGAAGAAATAAGCATTACTGCAAGAGCAAATGATGACAGTGTTTCATTTTTGGCTTAGCTATCCCTTTAATGGTTGTAACTTCCTGCGTTGTTCTTCAGGAAACTCGAGGTCTGCATGTCTCAGCGCATCTCGATGGTCTTCGGTTATGTTGACCCTCATAGTGAACAGGCAAACAGCGGTTGTCAATAACCTCACAAGCAACAATCACATAGCTTTCTTCCCTATCGATGCTTTGAATAAGACACTGCGAGCCATTCAGAACGCTTCGTACTAGATACACAGTGAAGCTTCTCTTACTGATGCACAAGTTCCCTCTGTATTTGACACCTCTGCCGTTGCAGATTCTTATGACGCTGTCTGTGTCGTCTTTACGGAGGAAGGATTGTATCGGTTCTCTTCCACAAAGTCTCTTATTCTTCAGATAATCTGCCCAAGCGTGTGTCTGTCTGCGGCTGAGTCTTGTTGTGAGAATGTGTCTGCGTCCAAATGTATTGAATGCGTTGTTGCGCTGCGCTCTCTGGCAGGGAAATGACCGGTTAGATAACATCTCCAGCTGACCGTCACTGAGAGTGACATTAAAGAGTCCATCGCTGATTGTCAGGAGGAGCAGGAGGAGAAACACACACCTCATCCTGAAAGCAGAAGAGCGGCAGATGTTTAGAGTTGCCATCTGCCTGTTTTTCTGCCCAGGCTCATTTTGAAAAAGTACCTCTGTATACATTTCTGGAGAGCACCAAAAACGTCCTAGGAGCTACGCTTTTGTGCAGTTTTTTGTTTTCAAGAATCCACCAGAGGTCACTGTGTATGCTTTTTTAGATCTCAGATTTCTCCCATGAGAAGGCGCGCAACTACACATTTACTGAGGGGCATGCGCGTTTAAGTTTTGCAAACAAAATGATTTTGTCCTAAAGGCCAAAAGCGAATGCAATCACTTCTCATATGCAACCCAAGCTCATTCTGGAAACGGAGCCCCGCGGACGTTTCTGGAGACCACGATTTACGTGGCCGGAGGTACGTAAAGGCCGCGTTTGGTTTTTTTCGAGCGAACGCTGCGGGGCGGTGTGGCGCCGCTCCGCCCCTCCTCTTCGCGCTCGCCGGCCGACGGCTCGCCTCCGAGTGGAGGGTTTTCCCGACGCAATTAGTTTGTCCGCCTAGCTCACAGCGTTGCGTCGCGGAGAGGAGGCCCCGGAAGAGGAGGAGGAGGAGGAGCCGGCCGCGGTGGACGACGACCGGGATCGAGTTCGGGGAACAGCGGGTTCCGGAAATCAGGTGAGACAAAAAACGGAATCCGAAAAATGAGGGCGAGAACGCGGCGGGATCCGAAAACGCGGTCAAAATCGAAGACGAGGGCTTTTGCTTTTTTTTTTTTTTTTTTTTTCCCCGATCCGCTGGCTTTTCGCGCGAGAACGGCGCGGGCGCGAACGCCGCGCGCTCCCGAGAGGCGAAAAAGCGCGCACAGCGGCCTCTCGCGTATCCACTAAAACAAAAAAACGCTCGAATACGTACCTCTCGGGACGTAAATCGCGGTCCGCAGAAACGTCCGCGGGGCTACGTTTCCACAATGAGCCCGGGGTGGTCATATGCATGGTGTAAGGTCTGTCTTTGCATGAGCAATTGACTGAAACTGCTATTACACCTGTAAAATGCTAAAAATAAACGGAGGCAATCTGCCTGAAATGTTTTGTTTTATAACAATGTTATGGGCCAACATTTTTTCTTACTAAATTAAAATAGTTTTGAGCAAATAAATAAAGTTACCAATGTCGCAATTCGACTTCTTAACAATTAGAAATTATCAGACCGGAGGTTTTGAATATCAGAAAATAGACTTTATTCTCCATAATAAAGCCGAGAAAGTGCAGAGCAGACCCCAGAGCATTCTGAAGTCTCTCCTGGACATTTCCCATCTTTGGTTCTCTCTTTCTCTTACTCTTTCTAAAGTGTCTGTGTTTTCCGCAATCTTTATACAGGTTATTTTCCACACCCCTAGGTGTCTTGTTTTAACTCTTGACCTTTTTTGGATAAGCTTTTACTCTATGTCAGGGGTCTCAAACTCGCGGGCCATTTGCGGCCCTCAGTGCAATATTTTGTGGCTCGCGCCGACCGCTGTACACTGACAGAATCAGCGGAGCGGGGAGAAAGAGCGCTCCCCGCTCCGCTGATTCTATCCGTACACAGCGGTCACTGGCATTCCCCGCCCGCCGTGTAAACAAAGGGGCGGGGATGCCGGTGACGTCACCACGCACCCCGCCCCGTTGTTAGACGCTGTGACGGGCGGGAAGTGAGGAGGGAACTCGCGCCGGCCAGAACCAAGGTAAGCTGTTCCCGCCCCTGCCTGCCACTTAGCTACCTATCTGCAGCCTGCCACCTACCTAGCAACAGCCTGCATCTTATATATATTATAGGTAGATACAGACTGGCACAGACTGATGTGACTGGAGTGGGGTGGGGGTGTTTTATTTATACATATATACGCCTTTTTTTAGGTGAGGGAATGGAAGTTTTGAGTGAGTTCCCCCACTTTTTTCCCTAGGACTTCAATAAGTCAAAGTACAGGTCTAGACTTAATGATGATCATCTTCAAGCCATACTGAGGGTCTCAACTGCTTCCGCTCTAAAGCCAAATGTGGTTCAGATTTGTGAGAAGAAGCGCTGTCAAGTCTCTGGCAGCAAGTAGTAGGCAAAAGATGCCATGTTCAGAAGAACTGTTCATAATCTTCACTCAATGTTCTATTAATGTTCAGGACACTTCATGTTCAGAAGAAATAATTAAAACTGTTAATAATGACATTTGAGGACTTTTTTTTTTGTGAAATCCCTTATGCGGCCCAGCCTCACCCAGACTTTGCCTCCTGCGGCCCCCAGGTAAATTGAGTTTGAGACCCCTGCTCTATGTGGTCCTGCTATTCTTGGCTCTCAGCCAGCTTGCTATGGTCAGCAGAGATGTCACAGGTCTATGTCAGCAGAGCATAGATGCAACTTATGCAAAGGAACTAAGTGTTTACACACATTATCATGATAGCATAATCACTTGATAATATGTTACTCATTCTAACTTCTGACACAAATAGCTTCATACAAGTATTTAACATATATAATCAGTGCTTTACATATTCAGTTATTCGACACAATCAGTCATTCTTCAGCATAGCTTTCTCCTAGTGTTGCTCCTGTGCAGGCATACTCATCTTACACAGTATTTTTAACACAGGCTGGCATGTTTGCTGCAAACACTACATACATTTTGAGAAGAGAAAATTAACTGCTTTACACTTAGAAAATACTTCACACTGAGAGAATAAAATCTTCTTCTCCAGTAGAACTGATGTATCAATATGACACATAATAAATTTATAAAAACATGTGTATGGTATAAAAAGATCTTGACAGAAGTATTATTAAACATTTCAGTTCCAAAAATGTGAATATTCTGACTGTTTGTTCATGTATCAGCTTTAATCAAGTATATATAATTCATGTAGGGGAATTTCTTCATCCAAATATTATTTTTCTATTTTATCTGAAATCTTTTGAGGTCTGTACTTACAAAAACACACATTTTGTGTAATCCCTCTTATTTTGGCCCGCGGAGAAATTAAAATGGTCGTGCCGAACTGAGTCTGGTTCTCTCAAGGTTTTTTTCTTAACTCTCCTATTGGTGAAGTTTTTTTCCCTCTCCGCTGTCGCCACTGGCTCGCATGGTTCAGGATCTGAAAAGCTACACATCGATGAATTTGCTCTTCAGTGTTTGGACTCTCAATAATGACTTTAAACCACACTGAACTGAGGTAAACTGAACTGAACTGAACTGAAACACTAAAAACTGAACTACAGTGTTCCAGTTACTATGACCATTTATGTGAAGCTGCTTTGACACAATCTACATTGTAAAAGCGCTATACAAATAAAGCTGAATTGAATTGAATTGAATTTTGGCAAAATAATTAAATAAGTAATTATAAATAATAATAAGTTAAACAAAAAAAAATTCAGATTTTTCAACTGTAAGTGTGTACGATTTGACAGTGTATTTTGATAAAAAATGTAAAAGTCTAAACAGTTACGTCTGCATGAACACTTTACACTTGGCTGTGTGACTGCATGTTATTGTTTTAAATGATTTTGAATTAAGACGTGTGTGCCAATGCATGCAACTCATAGTATAATTTTTTATTTAATAAAATGCAATATTATACTCGTATAAAATTCAAAATAAACATTTTGAACAAGACACATTTATTTATTTTTATTATTTGAATCTTTTAATAAGGATAGTCTCAAAAAATAGTTGTAGCACAATGCCCCCTAACTGGTAGCAGCCGAAAAGCCGGCAAGTGGTCAGCTGGTAAGCAAAAAAATGGACGGCGTCACACCGGCCTGTAGCATTCGTTTTAAAGATGAAAAGCAGCCATACTTTACTCTGGCTACATAATTCACGATCTCCAGAAACTTATATAGGGCTACGTTTTCAGAATGAGCCTGTGTGTACACTTAAGAATATCACATTTAAAAATGCTTAATGGAAAGGCAAACACGTACACACATTTTATAAAAACTGATGCACACAACTGAGTGGGATAAACTTTTTATCTAATAAGACAAAATGCACATAAACAATGATGGAAACACGACTGAATTCCACCAAGCACATCAGTAAAATCATGTGATTTAGTTTAAACCAAGCCTGGATTGACTAATCGGGAGAACCAGGAGAATTCCCGGTGGGCCGGTCAGTTTTTTGGCCGCGAGGACCGGTATCCCTGCCTGCACTCACAGCAGTCACACTTTATTTATTTAATTAATTAATGATTTTTTGACCAAAGCCTCACTCTTTATTCATTAGTTTACCGCAGCTCCACTCTTTTATTTATTTTCTCACAGCCCCATAAGCAGCCTGCAGGTTAATGACGACGTAATTATCATTCGACTCCCTAGACAGAGTTGTTAAGAGATTTGTGAGTGGCAAGACATAAAAAATGGATAATAAAAAGCCCAAAGGTTGCGCTGAAAAGGCCATAATAAAAAAGATAGCTCTAGACACTTATGCAGCCAAATGTACTAAGCTAAGAAAATTTTTCATTAAAACCAGCGGCAGCGAGAGTACAACAACACATGAAGACGATGAAATGACTGGTTAATTAACATTAAGCTAGTTAGGAGCAGTGCAAAACAACGATGTCTGCAAGTCCAGTTTGCTTCTAAAAGCCTGGTTTATACTCGATGTGTCCGCTAGTTCGCTTGAGTGAGTGCGGCGAATGTGACATCATCGCTGTGTTTGCGGAGGTTAGCTTTGAGTGCGCGCAACATGATTTCAGCTGGCAGAGCGAATGATTTTTTTTGAGACTCGAGTAAAAAGTTTTTGCGGCGCCACGTTTGGTTTGAGTTGAACATGAATCACTATAAAGAAATTTTGTCTGAAACAGGTACGACTGTGCAGACATCTTTATGATCCGTGATCATAGAGATAACCTGATAACCAATAATTCTTGGCTAGAAAATGCAACAGTTGTGGGAAAGTTTTTGTCAAAAGGGGGATACGTTAGTTAAAACCAAAAGAGGTCATAGCAAAAGTGGAGACCCAGATACACAATTACAGAATATGTTTTTCCACCAGTCATAGGTTTTACACTGATGTATATATTACAATTTTAAAACAATTTAATAGTTACAAAACTATAATTAAGGAACAAATTATTTCTTTAATAACTGAGGAATATTTGAACACATACAATATACTGATGACATGTTTTTCTGGGCTTTATTGGTGATAATGGTCAGGAATGTGGGACCATTATTGGCTTTTTAGAGAGAAACTAGCCAGACAGTGATGTGTGAATAGTGGAGCGGGCTAAATAAAAAAAAAAAAAACATCTGTATTTTTTAGTAAGTGGACTTTTCTTTGCTTTTATTATTGCCATAATAAAATATATAAGTAGAGCAACCCATGTTCTGTTGTTATTAATATTTTAATAAACTTTATTAGATAAAACTGTCCGAGATATGAACAAAAGCAAGTGTAGCATCAAAGTTTGATTAAAAAAATCTTCGATGGTTTTAAAAATCCTTATAATCCTTAAAATAATTCATACCAATAATTAGTCGAAAATATGAAGTGATATTAATGATAAGACGTAGTTGCGGAAACTTCCTACGTCTCTGTTTATCTGTCTGACTTTACTGTCTGTTTCTTTTGATCGGCCCCTGTCATTTTAAATAATATCACAACGGAGAATGCCTCAAGTATAAAAGCCTCATCCATTTCAAGAGGTACGCACTCAGTCAGCGGAGGTGCGCGATGCGGCGCCAGGCGAAAGTATAAATCCAGCTTAACAGTGAAGAGCCAGGCCCTATAACATTCCCCAACTCTCACAGTAATGTTAAAACAGTAAATATAACGAGTATTATTCATATTATTAATTAAATTTCCCTTTAAGTTTTATTTTATTAAGGTCTAACCCTACCCCAACCATCACAGTAATGTAAAAACAGTAATTATAACGAGTATTATTCATATTATTTATTGCATTTCCCTTTAAATTTTATTTTATTAAGGTCCTCCCCTACCCCAACCATCACAGTAATGTTAAAACAGTAATTATACAGAGTATTATTCATATTAATAATTCAATTACCCTTTAGATTGTATTTTATTAAGGTCTACCCCTACCCCAACCCTCACTGTAATATTAAACTAGTAATTATACAGAGTATTATTCATATTATTTATTAAATTACACATTCAATTGTAGTTTATTAACATCTACCCTAAACCTATACTCAGTCTTCACAGTAATGTAAAAGTATTAATTATTATTGTACAGTGTCACAAAAATAATTTTAATATGAGTAACCCTCTCCTGTATCCTTTCTAGACTTTACCAGGTGAATACATGTACCTTTCAAAACTAAGTACTCTCTCTTTTACACAATGTTACATCACACGCTCTAAGTCGATTATGCTGCTCATTTATTGAGATCTGTGGTTATAACTTGTTTGTTCGTTTGTATTGTATGCAAATTTACCTTTGTGCTGGTCTTGATCTGGTTTAAATGAACACGTCTGGTCGAGTCTGAGCAGAAATCATCAGTTGTGTCTCAGATGCTCAGTCCACACTGATATTTATTGTGTTACAAAGGCGCCGTGGGAAAAGAGTATCCCGGAAATTGAACAAACACCCTTTTTTGCAGCACGGGTGGTGTTGCGTTTAGTTCTCTCCTATAGCTGATGCTTTACTGATGACCTATTCACACTCAGCTCATGTGGTTTAACACTTGATGGGTGTTTTTAGCTATCAAGTGTGTATTTGAGAACTGAAATAAGTTCATAAGACGTCAGTTGTTTTAATACCAAGAAATGTTTGTTTTATTGCCTCTTGACTAGAAGTAATCCATGAGCTGTCAATATTGCATTAAAAGCAGGTTTTTTTTTTTTTAACCAATTGAAGGCATGACCCAAAAGAACAATTCCTGTATGAATTAGTCAGTTTTAATAATACGCTTCCTGAAACATCTAGTCAAAAATATATTTCTATAGGCCTACTCAACAAATAGGGCCACTATGATTGACATTCATTTTAATGAATATATATACTTTATTAGGTACACCTGTCCAACTGCTCATTAACGCAAACGTCTAATCAGCCAGTCACATGGCAGCAGCTCAATGCATTTAGGCATGTAGGCATGGTCAAGCTGATCTGCTGCAGTTCAAAGTGAGCTTCAGAATGGGGAAGAAAGGGGCTTTAAGTGACTTTAAAAGTGGCATGGTTGTTGCTGCCAGACAGGCTGCTCTTATTATTTTAGAAACTGCTGATCTACTGGGATTTTTACGCACAACCATCTCTAGGGTTAACAGAGAATGGTCAGAAAAAGAGGAAATTTCCAGTGAGCGGAAGTTCTGTGGGCGCAAATGCCTTGTTGATGCCAGAGGTCAGAGGAAAATGGTCAGACTGGTTCAGCTGATAGAAAGGTAACAGTAACTCACATAACCAACCGAGCTCTGCAGAAGAGCATCTCTGAACACACAACACGTCCAACCTTGAGGCAGATGGGCTACAGCAGCAGAAGACCACACCGGGTGCCGCTCCTGTCAGCTAAGAACAGGAAACTGAGGCTACAATTCACACAGACTCACCAAAACTGGACAATAGAAGATTGGAGAATCGTTGCCTGCTCTGATGAGTCTCCATTTCTGCTGACACATTCAGATGGTCGGGTCAGAATTTGGCCTGAACAACATGAAAGCATGGATCCATCCTGCCTTGTATCAGCGGTTCAGGCTGGTGGTGGTGTAATGGATATTTTCTTGGCACACTTTGGGCTCATTAGTACCAATTGAGCATTGTGTCAACGCCACAGCCTACCTGAGTATTGTTGCTGACCATGTCCATCCCTATATGACCACAGTGTCCCCACCTTCTGATGGCTACTTCCAGCAGGATAACACACCATGTCATAAAGCGTGAATCATCTCAGACTGGTTTCTTGAACATGACAATGAGTTCACTGTACACAAATGGCCTCCACAGTCACATATCTCAATCCAATAGAGCACCTTTGGGATGTGGGGGAACGGGAGACAAATCTGCAGCAACTGTGTGATGTCAATATGGAGCAAAATCTCTGAGGAATATTTCCAGTAGCTTGTTGAGTCTATGCCATGAAGGATTAAGGCAGTTCTGAAGACAAAAGTGGGCCCACCCCAGTGCTAGTAAGGTGTACCTAATAAAGTGACCAGTGGGTGT
>NC_141027.1:2545000-2552500 GCF_052040795.2 Danio rerio | reverse complement strand
CAACGCTCTCAGGAGACCTGAAGTCTGTTTCATACAGATGGTCCATGGTCCTAGGACTATTGTTGTGAAACGTGGCTTTTCTAGGAAGTCCTTACAGTAGTAGGACTTTTGTGGATAACCAATTATCAGTACTGGATTCTTCCATTTGACCTAACACTCTCACCCCGCACGTTTACTGAGGTAGTCAGCGTGGCACTACTTCTGCTTTGGCTACAAAGGATTCATATTCTCAACTCTCAACAACTGGCTCATCCTAGCCTAGTTGAGGGTGTTAGTGATTCAACATCAAGGTGTTGTTCTCACTCACATAGAGAAGTTGGGGCTGCAGATAAACCTAAAGAAATAAGTACTTGTTCGAGTGCATGAACCACTTTTTAGTTGTATCATGTGACTCCACAATGGTGCATGCATGTCTGGCCCCTCCTGGAATCAAAGTTATTTGGTTAGCTGCAAAGGGAGTCAAGCTTGGCCAGTAAAGTTTCAGGGATTACTATGTCTTCTTGCAGCAGCCTCAAATGTGATTCCTTCTGTATATGAAGCCACACTAGTGTTGACTTAAATTTAAGGGGTTTTATCTGAGGGGGAATCCATTCCACATGATCAAGGTCTTGCAGCGTTACCTGTGAGCTTTGTCAATATGGAAGAAACCCTGGTTTCCGTCCTACGGTCCTCTGTTGGGAGCAATATATAATATAACAGGTGTCTCATCAAAGGCTTGGGCAGCGACCTTAAGGGGCATTTCCGCATCGGGCCAGTGGATGGATCATCATTTTCATTGGCAAATAAATTGCTTGGAGATGCAGCCTTAACTGTTGGCAGCCATTTGGCAGAGATTCGGCAAGGCTGGCGTTAATCTATTTGACTGTTAAGACACATGGCTCATTGTGATATTCCTTAACACATCCAGCACCACTAGGGGTCGATGCTATTGTGCAGACATAGTAGATGCTTTGTCTGTATGCATTTCCCCTGATTGCTCTGCTCCCAGGAGTCCGGGAAAAGGTCAGTCAAGAGGGGCTTAACCTATTATTGTTGTCCCATTAATGGCCCAAACGAATATGGTTCTTGGACCTAGTGTCTCTCCTCAACTGTTTCCCATGGGAGATTCTCATCCAGAGAGACTTCTTGTCTAAGGCATGTAGTGCATCCCCACCCACCTGGACCTGTGGAAGCTGTGGGTGTGACTTCTGAAGGGGCCTGCCTGGTAAATCTTGGACTGTCAACTAAGGGTGTACTCACACTATGTACAGTTGCCTTGAACCGGGCCAAAGCACGCTTGTCCTCCCTCCCGTCTCCCCCGACAGCCCGCAATCACATTACATTTGGGCCAGGGCACGCTTGCGTCATAGATGATGCGCTGTTCAGTAAGCGATTTCGCTCGGCACAGTGGAGATTTCTTTAGTTATGTCCATTTAGAAATGCAGTGACACGCAGTCAAATATTTTGCCGAACAGATCCGCCACTTTTGGCGCTCATTAATGATCATACAGTCCTCATGTTGCAAGAATTAGGAGGTTTGCTGAAGGTACAGTAAGGGGTTTGCGTCTTTAATAAACTATGACAGTTTGCGTTCATTGAGCAGCTTATTAATTAAGAATGATTAATTAATCCATATCAAAAGTACCTTAAAAGCCACGTCTCGCTTTCAATTTCGGGCTCAGGCAGGCTTTGCACTCACACACAAGCGTACCGTGCCAAAGCTCAAGTTAACTGTGCTCTGGCCCACCTCTTCCAACCGAGCCAGGGCCAGCCAACTGTACCGTGCTTGAGCCTGATTCAGAGCACTCACACTTCTCAAAGGATCCGGGAAATGGGCCTGGGCACGGTTCAGAGAGCATAGTGTGAGTACGCCCTAAGGTAGTGTGAGGCTGCTTGGAATTTGCAGATAGTGCTTTGGACCCTTTGAGGATTTGTCAGAAAAGTTTCTGACCCTTAGGACGGTTTTTCTGTTGGCCATTACATCCCTCAAGAGAGTAGAAGATTTACAGCCACTAGCTTCCTCTTGTTTGGAATTCTCACCTGTTGTCGTGAGAGCATTTCTGTACCCCAGGGCAGGATATGTTTCAGGGTCTCCACTGAGGTGGTGCAACCTACTGTGCTGCAGGCCTTTAATCCTCCTCCTTTAATGACACCAGATGAGGAGTACTTAAATCTGTTTTTCCCAATGCAGGCTCTAGAATCGTAAGTATATCGCACATCTGGATGGCATATTAAATTATGGCATGTTTGGAATAGCATTCCCATTGTGTCTCCTAAAGAGAGACCCAGCACAAGTTCCCTAAGAGGGAACGTCTCATGTTATGCATGTTACCATGGTTCCCTGAAGGGAACAGATGGCTGCTTCACTTTGCCTTACTTTTTCATGCCTGGTGCACTTTATTCGAGAAATTACATTGGATTGATTTCACCTGTGCTTCAGGAGGTTATAAGAGAGGGATTGGATTCCATTGTGTTTCCTAAAAAGAGACACGGCTTTTCATCTCCTTCAGGCAACCATGGTTACATGAACTACACTTCACTTTTTTTATTTATTTATTTATGAATAAGAGCAAACCTTAATATACTAAACATATGTAGAAGAAGAGTGTAAACAGTGCATTTCTGTGTAGTATTTACAGTACAGAGTTTTATACATATTTATCTCTCTCAGTGCTATCGAAGCAGCAGCTAACCGCGTCTTCATGGCGGCGAAGCTGTTTGTTCACCTGTTCCTCCAGCGGGAGGCATCTCTGCAGCAGCGGATCCAGGATCTGCGAGCGTTAGCGGATGCAGCGGACACTTTCCACAAGCGTACGGTGACTGCAAGTGTGGGAGGGGGGGTGGCGAGTGTCGCAGGCAGCATCACCACGATCACCGGACTGGTCCTGGCACCCTTCACCTTCGGCACCTCCTTGATTGTAACGGCAGTAGGCATTGGTGTGGCGACCGCCGGAGGAGTCACCTCTGCCTCAGCCAACATCACCGACACAGTCCACTCCAACACCGACCGCAAGAAGGTGGAGAAGATGATCCAGGACTATCAGGGGGAAATACACGACATCAAAGAGTGCCTGGACTTCCTGCAGGTCAGAGGTCATTCTACATTCGTACCAAATGCGTTTATCCAATGTGCTACTTTTTATATTGTTTTCTATTGTAAACGTGCTTGATGGACATGTGTGATCATTACACTCGCGTCTCAAGTGTTTAAATGATAATAATAATACTAAAGTGAAGCCCATTAGTCACCGGGAATTAACATTTTATGGCGTTTTTGTGCAGGCCGGTATGGAGACTCTGGAGCAGTGGAACTTCGAGCAGTACGTGAACAGCATCTCCAGCAAGGCTCTGAACCAGAATGTAAAGCACGTGTTGAAGGAGGGCGGGAGAGCCGGAAAAGCTCTCCTGGTGAACACCGAGAGCCTGATAAACACGGTTCAGGTGCTGAGCGTAGCCGGAGGAGCGGCCAAAGCAGCGCAGGTCATCAGCGTCACCAGCGGGATCATGTCCGGACTCTTCCTAGCACTCGACCTCTTCTTTCTGGCTCGCGGGTCTATGGAGCTACGCAGCGGAGCCAAGACGGAGTTCGCCAAACGCATCCGGGAGGTGTGCGGAGAGCTGGAGGAAGGCCTGAAGGAGCTGCGCAGAATCCAGAGCCAGCTTGAGAAAACCATGAGTGGAGTGCAGATCCAGGAGGAGGAAGACGAAGACGAAGAAGAGCAGTCAGAACTGAACACTGAGGAATGAACGGTATCACTTTAGTGCATATCAATCAGATCTATTGTTTAGTAGTCAGTGCACTGATCAGGGAATCAGACATTTTAAGTGCTGCATCAATTGCAAAATTCTTTCAGTGAGCTTAAACGTGTCCTGAAAAGTCCCACAATGCACTGTACAAATCCTCGATACACACTATGCACGCTTAATGGAAGTTCGGAAGCGCAAAACATGAATCAGGTGAACCATCATCAAACGTCAAATGAGAGATGTTGTCATGAAAATAAATTATTTATTTTTATTTAACATAGCTGTTGTCACGATACTGAATTTTGGTACCAGATACAGGTACCCTGGAGTGTTTTAAAGCTGTGAAGATCCGCTGGTCTGTTTATGAGCTGACATATGAGGATCCACTGATGAATCGACTGTTCTTTAGTGCTTTAAAACCCCTCAGTGTCTCTAGATACACTTAGTAAACAGCGGTGAGTTTAGTGAACTGATGACCGTCAAAGCCAATCACAGTCATTTCTGTTGAGCACTTGAACACAATGGCAAATCAATGGTGTTTAAGAACGCGCTCAACAGCTCAAATGTTAGCGGGAAATAGATGCTTATTTTCAAGCTCAGTATTGATCGGTACCGAATTCCAGTATTGGCAACACTAAGCTAGACAGGTGGTCACACTTTATTTTGATGGTCTGTTTGTTGAATTTAAGTTACATTGCTACTAATTCTCACTAGATTATAAGTAGACTGTTAGGTTGGGGTTAGGGTCAGTGTAAGTTGAAGTGTACTTGTAAAGTTTCTTATAATCAGTTTCAAGAGTTCACCCTTAAGCCTGGTTTATACTTCTGCATCAAGTGACCGGCGTAACTCATGGTGCAGGCAATGCACGCAGCTGTGCATTTATACTTCTGCGCGCTGTCTCTGTTGCTCTGCATAAACACTTCCGAAACGCTAGTTGGCAGTGAGGTGTAAATGTTCCGCTGTGTCGAGTTTCTTCGCTTCTGTTTTGGTTTTCCTGAACACTTCCTGGTTGTACAAGTGGCTCAAACTCGCTCATTTTGAGGCAGGAACCGGCAGACGTGCAACAACTTTAACTATGAGGTAAACACAAAACAAAACTTTCCATCCGGAGCTCCTTCACGGGACTCCACACTTGTAAACAATCGCTCTCGGTCCCGCCCAGACTCGTCAGCGCTACCAAGCCGACCAATCACAGAGCTTGCGCTTCGCGTTGTTGCGACGTGTAGTTTTATTTTTTGAGAGGTGCATGTCAGTGCGAAGGGTGAAGGGCTATGCGTCAGCGCCGTAGCATACGCCGGTGTTTGACGTAGAAGTATAAATCAGCCTTTAGCTGGTGATTGATCATAAAGTGTGTTTGGCATGCTGTCACGGGAGAGAGCCCTGTGCTCATGAGATCCTCGAGTCTGGGGCTCTCTCCCGTTGTAGGGGAGCTTGAGCTCAGGTAGGTCTTGAGAACTCCCCTGCTTGACATGGTATTTAGGAATTATGAATTACTGTGGATAGATATGATGCCGATTTAGTGCTCTTCTATGGTGTCAATTTGGTTTGGTCAATTTACTTATGTCACAATTCTTGCCTGTGGGAGGAAACTCCACACGAGCACAGGGAAAACATGTAAACTTCACATAGAAATGTCGATTTGGCCAGGTAAAGACTTAAGAGTAGCGGTGGAAGGGGGGATTTTTCAACACGAAGATGGCTTAGGTAAGACACTCTGGTTGTATATAGTGAGTTAGGCTTCGTCTGATTGGTGGAGCATACTTTAGCTAATGCGGGACCGGCTGCACCCAATCATGAGCACATTGGAAACAATCTCGCAAACAATGGTTGAAATGTTGCTGGTATATGAAACAATCATAACCTTAAGCCAAAGGAAAATGAATGAATGCATTTCATTCACTCCAATTCACAAGCATGTGCAAGTGCCTTTCCATCTGTCTCCCTATTAAAAGCCTTTTAATGGAAACAAAAAATAAATTAACCCTAACCTAACGACTTACTAATACTCCAATAAGAATTAGTTGCAATATAACTTAAAATCAACAAAATGGGTTAAAAGGACCATCAAAATAAACTGATACTGAATAATGTAATTAATATATATTAATTAATAATATATGTTAATAAATAATATGTATTAGCAACAATAAGTGGCGACAAAAAATGCCAACAAAACTAAATAAGAAATGACAACAAAAAATATGTACATTAAAAAAAAAGTTTATTATAATTAATTATTTAGGCAATAATTGCTAATGAGCTGTTAAATTATTAAAGGTGCACTATAGTTGAATTTGACAACAAGACCCGCCCCTTTTTGATATCTCCACTATAAATACTAGACTGCTAATTAACTCAACTGTGCTTTTCATCCAAAGATATAATTTATATTAATGTGCAAAACTGGAATCTGGCTCAGAACATCTGCGGATAAAGCAGCGTTTCCAATCAATGAGTCAAAGAGGACAAAATTGTCCCTTCCTGATAAACTGGAGCAAATATCAGACAGAGAAGTGGAAATTGCTGGTTAGGGGAAGCCACTGTGCTCTTTTTTTCTTTCATATTCTTGTCTTTTATTTGATGCAGAAGCTGTTTTTGATCATAATATTACAGTATACTGATTTCTGATCATGATAATGACACAACACTTAAGCAATAAGTAATGATGCTGAATACTCAGTATACAACACAGAAATAAATGACATTTTCAGTGTTTTCAGGCAGAAAACAGCACTTTTAAATCCTTTATTTTTTCTTGACTGCTGTTTAAACAGTTTTTAAGCATTAATTAAATCCTTGATCATTAAAAGAAAATAGAACCTTTCACTGCTATAGTGTATATATTTATATTTCTACTATTTCCCAAAGATGATAAGACTGTTTAATTCAATATTAAGTCTGTTACATCAGAGGTCAGACGTTTCTGCTGAATAACAGCAATGGTAGATGAGTAACTGCAGTATCTTGTGTTTATATCCTGTTACATGAATAATGTGGTGCCATTATTATGTCTGTGATCATTTAAAATTGCTGCCTTATTTAGAACTGCTTTGATTTGCTCATTTATTTAGTATTTTAGTCTGTAAATGCTCAGGGATTAGGATCATGACTGGTCTGTTTGTCCTACATTTCAGCTAGTTCTGTGTGCGCCCACTTCAGATTCTCTCAGCAGGGCTCATTCCACAGAAACCTCATTCACTTTTTTCCTTCTGCCTCCACTAGAGGGCAGAAACATCTTCTGAACCCATGAACAGCAATATTCCCCCAGTCTATTCTTTAAACATCATGTATTGTGTATCTAGATCAGAACATGTCATGTATATTTGTTATGAAATTCCTCCCTATGAATGATTGCAGCAGATGAATAAGCCATTGTTGTTATTATTTACTCGTACATTATATAATGCAGAACATTCAAAGCAACTATTGTCATTTGTGGTAAATACTGTGGTGTTTTTGATCCACACTATAGTAAAGCTCTTGAATTAATCTGTTGTGTTAATTCTATTGTTGAAATGGAAACACAACTACTACACTACCTGATGAAAGTCTTGTCGTTGATCTCAGTTGTAAGAGCAACCAATAATAACTTGACTTCTGTGTCAGAAGGTGGATTTCATCTGTTGATCTCCATCCCAATCATCACCAATACTGCAGAAGACCTACTGGAACCCAAATGGAGCCAAGATTCTCACGGAAATCAGTCAAGTTTGGTGGAGAAATCATGGTTTGGGGTTCATTCAGTATGGGGGCGTCCGAGAGATCTGCAACATC